>NW_014559899.1:0-60020 GCF_001313825.1 Dinoponera quadriceps
GAAAGTTGCCTGTACATGATTATATATAATCATATATGTCCACAACGAAAAATATTGTTGTTTACAAATTATGTACAAATACAAATCGAAGTAAATGCTTCTGGCTACTTGTGTTTCTGGCAGCATATGATATCGACAATTAATTAAATGACATAATATAATTTTTTTCGTATAGACATATATGATCATATATGTAACCACATATGTGGGCTGAATTCATGTATGATTTTATATAATTATATATAATTATATATAATCATTTCTTCCGGAAAAGTATGTGTTATTTTAACACTTATACAAGTTGAATATATATATTTGGTTCAATTGTTAGCCTTAATTGTTACGAATTTAAGTAAACTCTCTAATAATGCTGATTTATCTCAAGCCACAAGATATTTGTAATTAAATATAATTTTATTTTACACAGATTTTATGTTTGCCAACTATTTTTTGCGAGCTTTATAAATAATATCTCTTAAAAAATTACATTTTGGCTTGCGACGGATTTCTCTCGGAAATATATGTATATTTTATGTCATTTTACAGGCTCGAAGATATCAACATTTCAACAATGTCGCCTGAAATTCAAATGCGAGCTCTATAATATAATCGCAATGGCAACCGCAAAATAACGGAAATGTTCTGTATACCGAGGAAACTTCAATAAATTCATGTTATTAATTTTGCCCAAAATATGTGAATATTAAAATTACATTACAAATTATGCGCAGATATAATGAATTACGCGATAAATTATATTTCATTTTATATATGTCCAAATGATGGAAATAATAGTGACCTTTCATTGAGACTTCTCATTAAGAAAAAATCGACTTTACTTCTTTAAGAACTTGAAGGCAAAATCGAAGATTCGGCAACGCTTTGTATATGTTTCTGCCAGTCCATCACACACATTATATATACACATTTATTCCTATATATACATATTTATCCATATATATACATATTTATCCAACAGAAAAATTAAATCATACTTTTTAATAACGTGTCAGCATGTTTCTTTCATGAAATGCTAAAAAAACGGTTAAAAACAAATGCGGTTAGACGAGAACGCGGACGAAATGAATCACGCTTCATTACTCTCCAACAACGTTGTTTATACGATGTCTCTTTTTCTTTGAGCTCTTTGCTTTCAATTCTTTTTTATCCTACGCCAGCATCACTTCTAGTTAGTATTAAAAAAAGATTTATTTCCAGCTGAAATTATTTCTCGACGTCTACTATTACGCAAAAGTAATACGTCCGTATTTTTATTTCGTAGCTGGTATCTATATTCATTTGTGCTGATGTAGCCACAGTGTTAAAAATTCCGTCTCATAAACGTTGTAGTCCGTGCTGGATACACCTTCGTGATGAATAAACTATGCAAAAAGCCGAAGAATTTGTGGTTGGAGAAATGAGCAGTGATAAGCGTCTTAAGAGACATGTAAGGTGCAACGCGCGAATCATTCAATGTTTTGTGATTTTTCTATAAGTGATTTAAACAGTTTAAATTTATATAGTTTTGTAATTTTATATCTCATTCTTATTTATAATGTCTCTAGAAATATTTATCTGCATGAAGTATAATTAACAAATCTTCGGGAAATACGCACTGGTAAAACTAAAGATAACATTTTTCAAACGTTCCGAAATATAAACGATACACAGCCGTAATCATCTGTTTAACCTTCATGTATAGCTATGTCGTATTTCCTCGTCTGTATAATAGAGGACATGCTGGTTCGTAACCGGTTCTTTTCATACGATGGTAATGAAGTTTGCATAATGGTGAGAACACAGAGATTATAAATAGAAGACGCGCGTGAGAGAATTGGTTGTAAATGTTTACTTCTCGGAACGGACGTAAGTTGGAATTTAAGAAAAACAGAGGATTAAGTGCGGTAAGTCCTCAATAAATTGAAAATTTGAAAGGAGAATAATAAAGAAAAATGTGGAAAATTTGTAGTTACATTTTGAAAAATTGACGAGTGTGCAAGGCAACAAGAAATGACAAGCATTAGAGGAACTAACAAACTAAGAAATTAAGCAAAACAAATTGAAACTAGTAAAATTGAATTAGTAAAACAAATTGAAAAATAGAAATATATAATAAAAAAAGTTACAAGAATTACAAAAATCGAATAGAATTAATTTATACAAAAATGGGAAGGGTGACACGAAAAGATAAAAGAATAAATTGTATTTAATATATTTTCTAACGTTTATAGGCATTTTATGAGAAGTATATTTAAATTTTTGTACGCCACAATGAAAACACATTTTAATGTTTCTTTAATAATTGTGCTAATGATCTGATATTTTTCATCAGTTTTATGAAACTTTCCGCTTTTAACGCAATTATCCCGCTTTCTTCTATAGATACATATATACATACATACATAATTGTATATAATGTCTTCGTCATTAGAATAAAAACAATGTAGGCTGTTCTACGACTTGTTTTCCTAGTTTTTATACCATCATACATAAAAGAATATCTTACGTAATCATGCAAATCATTAGAATTCAGTATAAATAAGATGTGCGCAGGAGAGAAATCACAATGCGTGCTTATTGGTTGAGAAGGTAAAGTGTGCCAGAAAAAATTAATCTGACGTTAAATTCTTAAGTGGACTTTATAAATTAATCTATATATGAGGTGGGAAAATAAGTTGTGGAAATTATATTTATAGAAAAATTCGAAAAGTCGAAAAGAAAAAAATGTATAGAAAAAATATCGAAAGAATAGAAAAGTTTAAAAAAAAATAAAAAATTAAAAGTTTGGCTTTCTAACTTTGATTTTCCGAATTTTAGGTAGTGAAAAATATTAAACGTTTTATAACAAGTACAATGAGAGCATTCAAGTTTCTTCATGTTCTTTTAATAATTGTGATAATAACGATAAGCGTGATACCACTGGGGACATCAAAAGTGATTAGCCCGGTTCATGAAACACCCGAAAAACTTGGTGAGACGCAAATAACAACACAAACTGCGCCGGTTTATCCTTATATCATAAACACTCCTGAAAGAATTGTGATTTGCGCTGATGGATATAAGAGAGATCCGCAGGGAATATGTCGCGAGAGGGTATAATATCGAGAAAAGCAGGTAATTATCAATTAGAAAAAGAGGGAGATATTTGCTAATATTAATTATAACAAATAGAATTGTGTATGAAAATTATTCAGAATCCGCATTCTATGTACTCTTATACGGCAGTTATTTTTATATTCGTTCTCAAGTGGAACGGATCAATTCCAACGATTTTGACATATTCCACAATACTGAAATTGCGAAAAAAAGTAGCAGAGATAATGGGGTAATTCGAGAAATATAAAATATAACATACGGGGCACCGTACAAAATTGAATAAATTTTATAATTATATTGATATTTATACGTGTGTGCGATTTTTCCGTGTTTGTTTGTTTCTATGATAATGTAACTATGTTTTTATGATGATGTAACCTATGATATAATATATAAATTATTGACATAATGTTTATGGTGATAAACAATAGAACAACGATGTATATAATACTTAGAACTGTACGAAAAATCATCTGATTAAGATCTCGACAAATTCAGTTCATATAATTGTTACGTGCGATGGGAGTTAGTAAATAATTATTTACTAAATTGATACAACGCAATTTCTTAAAACTCAAGTTGAAAAACTCTAGCCACGTTTTTCACATAGCGATATTTTACAAGAAATTACTTAAAATCAAGAACTTACTAAAAGAGAAATGATATTTTAGTTTGACCTTTTTATGTTTTAGATGTTGAAAAATAATCAAATCCTCATACAGTACAATGACACTCGTCTGTTTTTAATGATCATCTTAATTACCGTCAATGTGATAACAATGGGGACATCGAAAAATATTGAAGAACTATCAATGGCGAACACCGAACTTTCTACCTCCAAAGTTTATTATACAATTTCTTCATTTAGGACTGTGATATCTTCTCCAAGACCAATATTCTATGATGACAACCGTATCGTAGGTCATTTCATAAATACTCCTTTAAGACAAGCTATGCAATACCCAGATGAACAACGGAATAGATTCACACGGAATATGTCGTGAGCGAGCGTAACGTAAAAAATATAACATATGTAAACAACATGTAATTATCAATTTAAAGTTTACCAATTTTAACTGTACACAATAGATACAATTGAATAAAAAAAATTCTGATTTATCCGAATTTAGATTTAATTCATTTATCTGTGACATTCATACATTTCATATTTCCTTGCAGGTCCAAAAGTATTGGTAATTTTTATAATTTAATAATTATCAGATAAGCCAGCAAAGGTGTTGGAATAATGAAAAGAATATAAGATAACACATACATACACACACGTACATACACACACACATATATATATTGCAAAATCTTATAGATATGAATAAATATAAACCATTATGACTAATAACGATATCGTCCCAGGAAAAAAATTCTCATGAACATTCTGTTGATAATTGTAATGCCAGCCATTGTGATTCTATTGAAGGTATATCAGAAAAACACGAATAAACTTTCATAGACTTTCCCAAAGTAGCAACGTGTGTTTATTACTTGAAATAATAAAGTACGTCGCGAGAACGCCGATTTATGACAAAAGTTACAGTAAGTTTATAAGTTTGCATAAGCGGAAAAACTCGAGAAAACACAAAAATTTTACAGAAAACTGTTTGCTGTCATTGCAAAATATTATAGTTTTTCCGAGTAAAAACATTCTTTGCCCGGAAGGCTAAAAAACTCCTCATGGACTATGTCGTACGCGAATGTAAAAGCAAAAACGTGTAAGTAATTATCGACATAACACATTTCCAACTTTGCGTTTAAAATCCCGGTGGATAGCATAATCTACCTATAACATCTATCTCTAATGATAGGTGCGAGAAAAAAAAGCGTGCTTATCGTATCTTTATATACGTTTCGCGTTGCTTTATCGCTTATATTTAAGAATTTCATAGAAGCGAATATCCGGAGGAGCCGTACTTTCTCGATCTCCTAATTAAAAAGTGACCATGAAACTTCAAGTTAATAATCAGTTTCCGGTTACTAACATAGCGACATGGTTGACGTAACCAAGATTTAAATGACAAGATCAATGACGATGCAAAGTTCTTTTACGTGCTGAAAATAAACGAGTCGAATTTATATATCGCGACGGAATGTAACAAAAACTCAGACATTAAAGAAAATAGATAGCAAAAAATTCCATACAAATTTAAAAACAATAAAGTGACTAAATATAAGATAGAATTAAGAAGATAAGAAGTAATTGGAAGGAAAGACAACTGACAAAGAGAGACAAGCAATACACGACGAAACAATTCGAGTTGTCAGCTTTTTAATTATTTAAAGAATTCAGTGTTTCGTGACATGATTTCAGAATGAGACTTGTCGTGAACATTTTGCTGATAATTATGATACTGGCGACCACTGTGATCTCACTCCAAACATGTCAACAAAACACGAATAAACCATAGACTATAAAACATTGAAACCGCCTGTAACACTTTTCCGAAGAAAAGTATTTTAATTTTTGGGAACAGAAACGTTCCTTGTTCAGAAAGGCAGAGGAAAGATCGTCGTGGAATATGTCGCGTGCAAGTGTAATGGCAGAAACGTGCAGGTAATTACCGATTTAACTGATTATTTGAAACTTTGATCTTACCAGCAGCAACATAAGTAACCTCGTACATAATCATACCAGAAATTAGCATTAAATAACATATCGAATGTAGATGTAGAATTGCATATGATAAATATGTATGCATGCATATCGCATAAACTGCTACAACTTTGATAATCCAGAACGTTAAGAACAAAATTGCTAAAAGTTATATTATTTCGGCAGGTAAATCTAATTTTCATTACGCTTTCATTTGTGTTATTTATACTGTCATGTTCTCTTTAAACTTTGCTTTCCTGCTTTCAAAAATTAATATCTAAAGGATACAAAATTAATAGCATCTTCTTCCAAAAAGTAATATGCTCTACGCAATGTAACATTGCGTATGTAACATAAATTTTACGTATATATAGCACACATCTACGTTGTTAAGTGAACATAATATATTTACTTTATCGCTATATTTAATTATTTCCATTTCATAAAAATAAATGTTCATCAGCTATTACTTCTGCATTATACGTTACCAGTTATCTCTTATAAATGAGAAATCTTATTTTTCAAATAGTCTCTAGCACATTAAAGTTAACAAGTAAATTGTGCCGACAATCACGTCTTTAAGTAAATGTTACTTCATCGATTATACAAAAATCTCCGTAAAACTTCGTTTACATAACCAGTTTTTCTATAACAAAGAGTTTTACATAGTCCAAGAGAATATAAGTAGCGAGCTCGCAACAGATAAAATGCAGAATTTGTTTACGTGCTAAAATGGAACTGTTTAGTTATGTTATCTCTAGTAGAGAAGAGCAAAAATAAACGAAAAAATTCGAAATAAAATAAATGACAAAAAACTGACAAGAATTTAAAAAATAGTGTGTAGATATACGAAGTAGTTAGGAAAAAGAACAGTCAAGAGAAACGCGCAAGCGATATTTTAATTTCGACCCTGTCTAACCATTTTATCATATAAAAGTATCCAACGTTACGCGATATCGCATGAAAGTGGAGTTTCTCGCGATATTTCTCTTGATAACCGTGATATTGACAGCCACTGTGATTTTACCCAGGGCGTGTTAGGAGAACGCGAATAAACCATTGCCCTCTTATTTTCCCCCAATGGCCCCGCATATCACAGACGCTTCAGCCAAAATCGTTTCTTGTCCAGAAAGTCAGAGGAAAGATTCTCACGGAATATATCGTGTACCAGTAGAGCGGAAAAGGCGTGCAGGTAATTACCGATTTAACATTGGAAATTTCGATAGATGTAATTGCGATAGATGGAGTAAATCCCCATACGTTATCATACTAAAGGGTTACGTTGGGTAATATATCGTAATGTAAATAAAGAATTGCATGAGCAAACATACGCGCACGTTGCGCAAACTGTTACAAACAAGCTGACTTCGATAATCGAGATTATTAAAAATAATCAAATGTTGAAATTTGAATACGCAGCAACAAAATGTAACTTTTTACCACGCTTGCGTCCCTACTGTGTTCGTATCGTTATTTTTGTGCTTTAAACTTTGTTTAAACGCCAGTATTTGAAGAATACAAAACTAGTAGCGCTTCTTTCCGAAAATATATACAATGCGTAAATTCTTTGCATAAGATATATCTCCCATTAAATATGCGCAACTTGCTTTAGCGTATGCGTTTATATTTAAATATTTCGTAGAAGAGAATAGTTACTACCAAAATAGCTGTGAAACTTATACCAGTTCTTTCTTCGCAACGAAAAAGTTCACGTAATCCGAAGGAATATAAATGTCGAGCACGAAACGGGTGAAATGCAGAGTTCGTTTACGTACTGAGGTCAAATTGTCGAATTCGCGAACTAATAGAAAGGAATACGAAAACTAAAAAAAAAAAAATCAAGAAAATTTAACTATAAGAAAAATTAAAGAAAATTTTGGGAAAGTTCAGTATTTCCAAACATTTTAAATAATTACAGGAGACAATAAAAGAAATGCAAACATAAAAATAAAATTGGTCGTAAATACTTTTCGGAAATAATTGCGGTGTTGGTAGTGATTATATTCAGAGCGAAACAGTAAGACATGAATGAAACATTGCCCCCTTGATATCTTCCAAAAATCCGAATTCTCGATTCTGCTCCTCATATCATAGATACCCCACCTAGAAAAGATTATGCGGGAAATTTGAGGAATATATGCCTAAGTAATGGAGAGTGTGAGTTTAAATAGAGAGGGTTAGTTGATTACAGAAATAAGTTGACACATTGCTTATATTTCGGCTATTTTCTAACAAATTATAAAATCAAGCAAGTAAGAAGTGCAAAATCATCTTTGACGTTGAATATAATCATATATAATTATATATAATTATATCTAATTATATCTAATTATATTTAATTATGTATACAAACTTTTTCTTTTCCAAACTCTAAATTTAGCAGAAATAATATATGAATAGCATATGAACAATTATATATAATTATATCCAATTATATATCTAATTATACATCTAATTATACATCTAATTATATTTAATTATATATGCAAACATTTTTCCTCTCCAAACTCTGAATTTAGCGAAAATTGTATATGAATATTTTGGAGGATCGATCTCGAACACCTGCAGTTCTTTGTTACAAATTAACCGGTAATTATCGGGGAAGTTTTATTGCGGTATAAAATATTTCGATTCGCCCTCGCGAGGGAACATTTTAATTGAGAAATTCACTTTCAAGGAGGTATGAAGCCACGCGCGTCTCTTTCCCATCGAACATACACCAAACTATTTTCATATTCACGCGCAAGAAGCTTTCCCGACGAAGTTTAACGATTTCAAACGAACGCACGCGAGAAAGCGAACGAACGAATGAACGAATGAGCGAACAGCCGGTCGTCCAGGCAAATCTTTGGGAAAACTCACGGTAGTTTACGACAGTTTGTTGGCGAGCAACTTCGCTACTAATATCGACAAGGTTGTGTCCGGGCGAGTTGGCAACTTTAGTGTAACTTTCCGTCCGTTCGCCCACACACTTGTTGCCCCCTCGTCCCCCTGCGTTCTCTCCGGAACCCCCTTGTATACGTGAAGAGCCGCGACGGGCTATCATTAGCGCGACATAATGCAGGCATGTGGTTGCATGGTGTGCGCCTTTTGTGTTACCGCTCACTCTTGTCGCACGCGCGTTCAGTTTCGCCGATTCTCCCGAGAGAACATGATCGCTCGTTTCACCGTCACGAAGTAACACGACTCCCTCACTGTGGTTGATATGACTAGTGAATGACCGGCCGCCGGTCAGCGACCACGAATCCTGGGGGATTTCTTGTTCCACTTCTGGACTAACACTGTGTAATATTGAATTAAGTCGCAAATAACTTCCGTTTTTTTTTTCCTCTCTTGAAATTCCTCTTCATGAAATTTGAAATTAATAAGAGAAAGTGTTGTCTAATATATTCGTATCGCTCTCGTTATTAATAAAAACTTGCGTTTTTAGTACTAATAAGCGGCGTGTTATCTTTCTGCGAGTATTCAGAAACATTTATTTGCTACCTTTGTCAAATTATTTATAACTTGATGTAATATTACCGTGTAACTTTTAAAGATAACGATGTAATGTACGTATTGTATGTATTCCTTATTTACAAAAATATTATTTTTATCAGTTAGAAATTATAAGGGTTTAATTTTGTAGAGAGAGAGGACAATCGGTAGTTATTTGCGGTTTAATTTTTCTCTCCTCAGTAATAAATAAATTTGACGCGAACAAAATAAAAAATTTAGTCGATTATATATATATTTAATTTTTATAACAATATACCATCATTTTGTCTTATATTTGAAGGTAAAGAATTTCGCCTATTAGACGAAGAGAGGATCCATAAGACGCTTTCCTCTAGAAAGCGGACTTTCTTAGAAAGAAGGACGTAAGCTTCTCTACTTCTTTATCAACTATAAATATAATGTTTCGCAATTCGCCAGAATAAAATAAAATATAGTAACGAACAAATTCAGAAGATGGGCATTTCAGAAGTTTTTTTTATATGAATAAAATATAAATAGAATAAAGAGTATACGCGAAAGAAGGAAGGATGCATAGTAAGTCTCGTAAAAATTCTGTTTCTTATTTTATATTTACATCAATTTTCACATGTTATGGAAAACTATTCTCCGACCCTTCCTCCTAGGAAATTCATTACAGTTCTCATCTTTTTACTTTCGTATGATTAAACTGTAGGTCATTGTCCGTTCATTGGCTAATAGCCAGGGATCGTAAGATAGCCAGTGCGAAATTTACATTTAAAATGGAAATTGGGTTAAATTAACTTTATCTTATTCATTTCGTGACAGATTCGATTTATAGAAATCTATTTAAACGCAAAATTTCGAGATACTTTTGAGATACTTTATAATTTACAATATCAAATAATATAAATTAATTGTGTTCTCGCAATATCAACTTTGAATTCGCCTCGAAAACTGAGTCGAAACTCAGTCTGGTTAGTCTGGGACAACCTGTAGATCGAGCAATCCCTCGAGGACTTATTACGTTTAAAATATCTGATATCGTCAGATTTTCTTCTTTTATCTTATTTTTCTTTTCGTTCTTTTATAGATTCATTAACGAAAAAGACATCGCTATTATGAAGCGCGCTTGGAAAATGATACCTTTACCATTTCTGCGACGAGCTGTGTATGTGTGTGTGTGTATACGTATGTAAAGCATGAAGGAACGTCTTTGAAGATTATCTGATGTTTAAATTAACGACACCCCACTCCCTATTATAAAAATCCAATATGAATATTTTGCGGCTCTTGATATTCATTTTTTTTCATGTTGCACGATCTTTTTGCTGCATTGCCCAAGTAATGTTCTGATTGGTTGGTTAAACTTAACTCGCCACTTAACCGTAAGAACATCAAACTAATTAATTAATTAAAATCAAGATAATAATGTCGATTTTCAAATGTAAATAATAGAACTACTGAAAAATCCGTGATACTTCATTTTCATCAAATCAAAATGGATTAGTATTAAAAAAATTTACGAGAATTTGTAAGAAGTTTTTATGGAAAATGGACCTTCGTATAATGAAATTAACGGAAAGAAATGTTAATTACCGATGATGTCATGGTTAATTAATTCCTTCGTTACGTAATGTAATAACGTAATTTAAAAACGTCACGAAGGGGGGAAAGTATTCTAACGTTAAATAAATCTGAAAGTTACCAGTTTTTTATCTCAACGTAATTCGTTAATGAAAGAATTTAAGAAGCAAATATGTGATATTATATTTTCAAGCGACATTGTAATTAAGTGAGGATACGTCTTGGCGTTCTAAAAACTTCCCACCTACTTTTATATTTAAGTCTTGAAATTCCTGAAATTTTTCCATGATAGAATTCTTAATATTCTCGATATTTCTGATTTTGAAGGGTTCAAGTACAATCTTGAGACCGAATTATACAATTTCTCGAGCTGCACAAATCGTCCTTAATTCGCGAATGATAATATGAACATTCATAATGTAAGATGCACTTACGCAGCGTTCTATAAGATTCTCATCTATGTTCAATCTCTCTCTATATAAAAAGCACAAAGATTGATAGGTCTGTTATTAAATGACATTTTAATAACAGGATTTCGATAATACTAGGTTCCATCCAGCGTGGATTAATTAGCATATTACATTATGCGGAGATTCCAGATTCAAAATTCGTATTCCATTGAATTTATGTGCAAAAAGGTTAAACATCGACGATTTTCCTTTACGTTTCTACGCATAAACAATAATTACAATATAACGAGAGATGATCCGAATTTTGTAATTATTTATCGCGTAACAATATGAAACACACGATAATCGAACGGTAAAATGCGAACATACGATAGCAGCCTGGGACGATAAAAAAGTCGTTCGCGTTATTATTTTCGAATTATCAACGAACGAACTTGAGCAGGCTGCGCGCTCGATAACGAGAAAATTCGTACTCACTTGAAGAAGTAGGTGTCGTTGACGTATCCGAAGAAGGGTACTGTATAGGTCAGCATCCAGATATTGCCACCCCCGCAGTCGTAATACGGTTTCGACCACCTGCCATCCTCGTATTTCACTGTCAGGATTTCGTCCTCCTCCCTTTCCGTGTGCATGCTTTCATTCAGCGTATAAGTATGGAATCCTGGAACAGAGACAGAGAGAGAAAGACCGTTAAGCGAGTAAAAGTTTATCCCGCCCCGAAATTTAATTAAAGGGACTTTGCTCTAATGACAGTTTAATTAGTATATTTAATTAATTTTTAATTCGATTCCTCGGAACTAATCTTACGTTACGCTAACACTCGATAAAACTCATTCACACACCAACTTCAGGATCACATTGATCAGACACACCTTTTATAGTTTACAAATAACTTAATAATAAACCTTATGCCGCTTGAAACGTTTAATTTTATCTGAACGTCGAGAAGTTTAGAATTCAGCTCGAACTGAACTGTATTTTAATTGTATGTGTTTGTCTTGCGAGAAGCATGATGAACAAAGCTCGAAAATTACTGTCTCTTGCAGCCGGATGTTCCACTCAAGCTGTCGGCCGTCGAACATTGAGAATAACAATGCCTTATAAACTGAACTCTCGCTAAACGACTGACTAACAGGCGCCTGAGTGAGGAGAGCAGCAATAACAAAGATTGATTACGTTTTCCTTTTATTTTCGCACGGCTGAACTGTAAGCCACGGTGTCTCGTCATTGACTGACGACCGATAGCCGTAAAATAACCAATTGAATTTACTTTCAAAATAAAGGCTTAAAAAGGCAAAGGAGAGAACAACTTTCAGAGTTTCAGTGTTGAGCGTAACATTCGAGATTCTTCTGCGTAATATCTTTCTATTAAATTGTCTCCGCTGTGTGAAAGTTTGATGCGAATTCGTAAGAACGTCATTTCTGGCGAGGAATTCCACGCAATTTTGTTAAACTAAATTAATAACGTGCAATTTTGTGAAATACAGAAACTGACGGAATCGATTATTGTAATTAATCGTAATCCTCGCGCGATTGTTTGTATCTCCGGTGAAACTTTTTCTCCGCTAGGTAATCCTCGGACCGAAGTTCCGAGCTATCTCCGTTCGATGTACGAATCAACCCCCCCCCCCCTCGAAACCTCCAATTGTTCTTTTCTTCTTATTTTCACGATTCCTCACCGAGGCTACGCTTCTCCCGAGATTAATCTCCGAGAATGTAGAAATTCAAGCGTCAAAGGACACCTGGAGATTCCGGGAATCCGTTGTGTAAGATCCCAAGAGAGGAGTTCCGACGATTCAAGGATCCAACAATAAGAGTCGAAAGTTTGAAACACGTAACTTCTTTCGGCTGCGATACGCGCGCGTGCACACACACACACACACACATACACAGTAAAGGGAGAGAGAGAGAGAGAGAGAGAAAGAGAGAGAAAGTATTAGGGATTTGTATAAATATACAAGGCGACGAAAGGTGCCGCGCGTGGGATCGTCTTCGTATGCCGGGCAGATAAAGAAAACGAGCCTCGTTTCGTATCCGTTTTCCCTCGACTTGCTCTGCCATGTATGTGTACATCCTTTTCCCCGGCCGGCCGGCCGGCCGGCCGTCTGGTCCCCATGAGAAAATAGCTGAGCTTTATCGGGCATGATCCGCTGAATGTGAGAACCGTTATTTGCCCAATTTTCCTTGTATCGGGCGGATAATCGATGTCGTTTGCAACATCGCTTGTGTAAACGCACGAGTCGCGCGCTTTTAACCTTGTTTGGCCTCATGGTCATAAATAACGTCTCTTTCCAAGATAGTAACACCTCGCATTTAAATTCCCAAATGTGCTATGAAGCATTTCAGATTACATCGAGAGCAACGGAACCTGCTATCACGGCGTGAACGGTAATAAAATTATACAGCCTCGTAAATATTCGTCCGAACGATTCACGTATATTTCAACCGGCTGAAAGAGCGCCTGTCACATAAGTTGATTATGACAAATTTTTACGTTCCTGTATGTAATTACGTCTCTGTATAAATTGTAATTATATGTAAATTATAAATCGAGGATTGCGCAATCAGTTATTAATTGTAACAATTGATTTCATTCAATTTTTATTTCTACCCTTGACAAGTTTATCTTAATTATCTCGCGTCAAATGACGCTTTCACGATTGCGTCACGTTGTGATGATGAAAAAAATTTGGAGAAGAGGAAGGGAGAGAATATTATCTGGAAATATGAAGAGCAAAAAGGATATCTTTATCGTATAGCTTTCCCTGCATATTCATTTTGTCCAACTCGACAAATTATTTATATTCGGAGTAAAGATACCAGCATGTTATGACCCGCATGCGCTCCAAATGACCAAAATAAGATAAAGATATACAACCCGCGCATATGTCACGGTTAAAATAACATAAAGATATCACACAAAATATTAGACTAAGAATGTAAAACGCGCAAAACGTCATATCTCGTATATTATTTATTTCGTCCAATTTGTGATCGTAATGGGCAAATAATTGGGTGACGGTAAGAAAAGTACGCGTTTTATGGAAAAGTTACAAACGGGTACCCTTAATTAAAGCAGTCTCATCGAAAAAACGCGCTTGCTCTCAGCGGCGGTGAGAAATCGGGAAAATGCCTGATACGACGCCAAGTCGTAACGCGTGCTCTCTTTTTTGTTCTCCCATTTCGCCCCTTACTCCTCATTTCTTACCCTCGTTCCCCTACCGCTGCGGGTCCGAAATCCCGTTCTGATTTATCCGCCAGTAATTTCTCTTTTAACATAGATCCTCCCGGAGCCTGTTTAGGAAATCTGCATGTTTATTAACCGCCGTCGCGGCGGTGGCGGTTGGAGTTTCTTTTCTCATACTCTCAAATCCCCTTCCCTTCGGATTTTTAATTTATAAAACGTTCCACAACGACAGAGAATTTTAAGCTTCACTTAAAACAAATTGATTCCGAGTTCGTTCAAAACGTGAAAATATTTCCCAACCACGCTAAGAAATATCTTTGTACATAATAAGAAATTTTGCGTTAAAAACGATCCACTAAAATTTTGTGTTACTTTAACGTGGGGAATGTGTTAAAAATACACAAAACATAATGTTAAATTATAGAAGCTTACGTCCTTCTTTCTAAGAGAGTCCGCTTTCTAGAGGAAAAGCATCTTATGGATCTTCTCTTCGTCCAATACGCGAAATTCTTTACCTTCAAATATACTATAATAAATATATAGATAAAATTATGATATTGTTATAAAAATCAAATTTATATATATACTTGTATAATTAAATTTTTAATTTTGCACACGTCGAATTTATCTATTACACACATTTCCCATGTTAAAGTAACACAAATTTCAGAGCACTGTTTTTAACACAAAATTTTTTACTATGTAGACGAATTCTTCTTTGTTTGGTTTCGATATATTATAAGATGCATTAATGATATAAAGAAATTTCGCAAATTAAACGTTACCTTAATTAAATTCGCGACGTGTAATCTCGAAAGAGTTAGATAAGCGTACTCTCATAAAAACATTTCCGAAGACTCGGTTTTGCGATCACTGAAACAGTTCAAAGAAGATCGAACGAAGTCGTAGAGCAAAAGAGCGAAGACACCAAAAGATTTACTGACACAGAAAAATATTCAATTTGATTTCAGGTCAGCTCCGATGCCATTAAAGTTCGCAGAGACGGTGAAAGATGGGAAAACGTAGAGGGGAAGAAGACCATTCTAAAAGAGCATCTAGCGGAATTAAATAAATAAAATTCGCTTACGGCATGTATGTTACGCTATATCGAATCACTTTATTTCCTTCGTGTTTCCTTGCGATATTTGTGATTTTTTTCCGTAATTTTTCGTAGTTTCATAAGATATATACGCGAGGGAGATATGTGCCATATAACATTTCTTTTAATATATCTTTTTGCAAAAAATAGCCAATGTGAAACGGATTTACCAGTCTTGACATATTTTGTTATCTCAAATCTCTTAAGCTCCTCGACACCTGACTACTTAGATTCTTGAATTTTGAGGTGGTTACGTGCAAAATTATTTAACACATGTTTAAAAAATTTTTTTTAAACGTATTTGCAAAATTTAAATCTTTTTAATTTGACATTCATAAAATGCTTTCTGCGAATTTGCATCATTATTATGCTTTATTTTGATAATTTCATTTTTAATATTGTCAAATTTTTCAACTCTCGTATATATTATGCTCTTAATGGCTTTAATGTGAATATAATGAAATAAATAAAATAACATTTTATTCCTCTCCGTCCGAATTATATCGCAACGCATGACAAAAATTTTCCTTCGCTTCCTTCGTTAGTTTCCTTCGTTAAGAAAAGCAATTCTTAAGTTTCTTCAATAATGGTGCTACAGATGGAAGTACAGTCTTTAAGTATCTTATAACCTAGACGTTTATTTCGCTCGAGCCATCTGTCATGGTCGTAGTAATCATAATTCGCTATCGACTTGGAGAAAACGACGCCGATATTTTACTCACGGACTGAAACTTGAGAAACGTGTTAGTTGAGCATATTCGTGCCTCACTTCCTTACCGAAGGTTTGCTCTTTATCATTGAAACTTTTTTTATATTTTATATATTTTGGATAACAGTGTTTTCAATTTCAGTGTTAAAAATGTGTTTGCTACACGTGCCGCTATTATTGCTTATATCGATCGCTGCCTTTCATTAACGTGCAGTACATTGCTGCACTCTTTTCCAAATTTGCTCTTTATTTCATACGCACGATAACGCACGATATTTATATGTAAAATTTTACGTTATAAAATGTCAAACGGGGGCATATATAATACTCGCGAAATATGAGCAGTAACGTTCCGTCATATGCAAAAAGGCAAATATCGGTAAAACACGGCAAGCAATATCGAGTATACACAAATTAATTCGACTCTCCGATGCTAGCTTTATCAATGATGTGCATCTCATTCAAAATATTTGGCAATAATGGTGTTCAGCGCAATTTCGGGAATTCTCTCGCTCTAATTGGTGGCGATTAAACCTGGGGACACGCACATACACACACACACACACACATTCTCATTGGACTATAAAAAAGTCTACAGAGGAGGTCTTTAAGGGCCCGAGCCCTCGTTCTTCGTTCGAACGTTCGTTGCTCATCCAAGCATCGTCCATTGTTTGTTACCTTATCGAGCGTTTTCACGAACTTTTATCCGCGTCACGAAACTACAAAACACGACACGAGAAATCCGCCAACGAAACGGCAAAGTCGTGTGCAGTCTTGCACGTATGCATGCGATGGGTATCCGTTTCTCCAGACAGTCTGAGGCCACCGGGAGAAATTTTTCGTCGCGCCGTGAGAATTTTTACGGCCGTTACTGACAGTACACACCGGAGAGAACGTTTATAACTCTAATAAAATTTTTAATGGAAATTCCGATAACGGTTTTCAGCAGAATGGTCGGAGAAAGTGGTCGAATAAAATGTCTGGGGTAAGCGTGCGACTGCTGAATTATTTTCGCGAAATTTCGCGCCTAAGGTACTCGCGGATGCGCTCGTTTAAGTAAGTGCCGTCAATTAGCGTATTCATCATAATTTGGTGCGTTCATTAACAGACCAATACCGCCATTTGTACAAACAGCTGCCAGTTTTGATATTTAAAATGAGCGCTCGGCTTTCACGATGGATGAGAATAATAGACTATAAAGGTTAACGGCTCGTGTTATCGTGGCGCATTTAGCGTTAAATGTGACATACGCCACGATTATGGTTTATACGTCTCGTAAATCTATAGTCGATGTAACAGTGAGAATTAGGTAATGTCGTTTAATTAAACGAGAATTGGGGAAATGCGCGTATAGGCTGAAAGAGCTGCTGCATTCAGTTACAACGGAGAAAGGTACGGAAAATGAAAAAGAGACGAAAATGGGAATGAGAAAACGGCGCAACTTTATCAGCGAGTAGAATTGTTAAAAGAGATTTTAGATATCGAGTTAAAGATCAATATTACATTATACTGTCGAATATATTCGAGAAATAATTATTTTTCACAAAAATAAATATCATAGCTTCGTAGTAAAGGCGATTTAACACAATGTGACTTCTCACGTCGAGGAGCGGAGGCCTTTGTGAAAAATTTACAAGATATGTTCTTTGTATAGTGCAAGTTGCGATATCGTTACAGCCTTATGTCACAATAGCGATACCGTTACAGCATTATGGCAATGGAAGTGATCTCGGCACAAGGCGACCCGTCTACACAGTTCACGACATATCGATCGATTTCACGACAGAGCGCTGAGCTCAGCATTGTCTGTCACGTTGAAGGTACGTGCGCGTCGCCGTGACATTTCCGTTCCTTTCATCGCGATATCGATACCCGACCTGATCGGAGACTCTTTAGCGTGTGATGGCAATCTTTTCCGAAAAATTCTCGACAATCCCTGTTAACGACATCAGCATACATATATCACGCAATTTCCGATAGCCGCATGAAAATTTCTATTATCGTTCAAGAGATACTTGTCGGCGGGAAACAAAAAAAAATAATACAGAAGTACGAATCGAGTTTTTATCGTTTCCCCGCCGCACCGAAAATTCATTTCGCGAATATCAATTAAAAAGTACATGCTTTTCCAATTAATTTGAAAAAGAAACTCTTACGCTCGACTGATACTAAATATTTAATTATAGATGCGCGCACCATGTTGAAACATTTTTTTCTTTTGAAATCGTTAAAATATCATGAAAGTATAATTATAGATACTATTATCTTTCACATGTTAAAATTTTTACAAAGGAAAAGGTGAGGTGCAGAACGCAACTGTAAATTAAACAGTTTGGCTAAAAATAACTCCTTTGAATTTGACTATACGGAAAAAAAAGTAACTCCTACAATTAAAAAACTAATTCTCACAGGTAAAAATTAGCTGTCCATGCGATACAACTGAAATCTAGTTAATTTAGCTAATTCTTCTTGTCCCTGCACCTAATATTCAGTTCCCACAGCTGAAAACTACGTCTGATAATTAAATTCCAGTTGTATTATTTGGACAAGCTCATTTCTCTTTTTTAGAATCGATATTAAAATATCATGACACTTTGAATACTTGATTGAATGGACCTCACATTGATTTCTCTCCCGTGACTCGCCGTTAAAATGAACAACGAGTAAAATATTCGAAGCACAATATAATGAGTCGCGTATACAAACATAATTTCATTTACGAATAGCAGACAAAGAGAGTCGTGTGCACGCGCTTCGGAAAAAGTAGCGCGCGCATGACGATCGATAGCTTACACGGTTTCAGCATCGCGCGGATTTTCATCCGCGGAATATCAATAACGGCGAAATCTACGGTGTTGCACCAATTTTTAACCAGCGTCGTGATCTGTTTTTCAATACGTTCCGCGCACTACGAAGTCAGTACAGTGGTGTGCCGTCTCAATTAGTAAACTTCATACAAGAATGTGCGGTATTTAATTTCGCCATTTCTAAACTTCTCTTAAATATCAGCGAGAGAGAGCGAACCAATTGTGTCTCCTACTGTTTTTTCTGTCGAGCGCTGCTAAATAATGGTTTGTTTAATCCGTTTGGAATTACTTGTCGGGTCTCCTGTTCGTTCTTACGTGCTTACATCGTACATAAAAGCGATTGTACCGCAATGTACACATTCGGAGGCAGGAGCTGGATTTAATTTAACTGTAGTTCTCACACAGTTCAAGTATTTTTAACGGTGCAACATAGATAACCGTCGGAAACGGGAAATCGCTGAGCGATAAACGATAAACGCGGTTTTTGCTGAAAGTACTATTTGCTGAAACGGGAAATCGTCACGGAGCAACTAAAATTTATTTGTAATCTCGACAACCAACTCCGCAGCAAAGTTCTCCTCAGCGACGATGGGATTTTATTAAAAAAAACAAGCTGGAGGTCCGCTGGAATAACGACTTCCTGCGAAAATGACGAAATAATGCAGTGACTCGGGAACTCGGCTAACGGAATGCTCGAACTGTCTTCGGTAACTTTTGTATCAGCTATTCAATCTCAGTGTGACTTGATGTATACGTGAATCGTCTCGACATAATTATGTCAATGTTTCGTGACGGAATCGAATCTAATAAAATTGCAGTTTACCTCGTAACGAGAAAATGTAATACATATAGGCTCGAGCAATATATAACTCTCATTTCTCTTACTTCAAATTTTCATATTAGTGTAGAATATTTTACGATGAAGAATGTAATATCTGCTATTTTTGTGTATCTGCTATTTTCAACAATTTGCCTGTTCACCGTTAACAGAGAGCTTATCGACTCTTCCTACGAATGTTGAGGAAAAATCAATATTTTTGTCAAAAGTTATTTCGACAATAAGAAGCTACTATTTATCGTCATTCATAAATATTTAACGCATACGTGTGTGCTTTTTATAAAGGTATTATAAATAAAAAGACAGGAGGACACAAGAGAACATATGTAGTTTCTAAATCGAGAAGTACTTGACATTGACGGGGGATATTTCATGAGAAGAAATCGCCGGAATCAAAAGGGTTAATGTTAAATCTTCTTAGTCAAGGATTTTAGCTTGACCTAGATGGGTCGGGGGTTGACCTTTCCCCCATTGCTGTCTTATGTGAGTGAAAGCGGTCGAAGCTGCTCGCAGTCGTCGTAAAAGTGGAGAAGCGAGCCTACCCGAACGTAGTAATAATTTATGTCGCCTCCGCGAATATAGCAGCCAATAACCGCGGCCAGACGGTAACAGCCAGGAAAGATGAGACCTCGGGTTGAGCAATCGCCGGGGGGTGAAGGCGGAAGGAAGGGCAAGAACGAGGGCGAAGCGCATATGAACCGCAGACTAAAAAAAGGGTGAGAGAGCTCTAACACGATAGTTATCCCCCCGTTATTCAACCTCTTCGCCACTTTTATAACTCGCAGGCAATCCCGTACACAAAAAAAGATGTCAGAAACTTTTTTAATAAATAAGACGGTAGAGTGTAAAGATATTTCTCTTGGAGTACTTATCACAGTTTCACACTCCGGACAATCCTTCTTTTTTTCAAATAAAAATGTTACAAGTTACCTCCTTTACAGAATAGGGTGAAACACGAAGGTACTTTATTAAACGTTACTCCACAATAACCCTTTGTTCCCCGGTGAGTTATTAGAGCAACTTTAATGGTTTTTGAGTTTTTTACATCGTTACTTTTACAATAGACAACGCGTCTATTGTACAGACAGATCTTAGCTTTATGGGAAATTAGTTCCGCGTATTGCTGAAGCAATAAGAGAAAGAGAGAGAGAGAGAGAAAAGTTCGGCATAGTAATATCAAATAACGTATGTCAGAAACGTCGAGAAATTCCCTAGAAAATCGGTATAATGTAATAAATTGATATATATATACATGATAATGAATATTAATTTAATTTATCTTAGAAAAACACATGAATCGGGAAGTACCTGCGGCACACAAAAGTTCAAGCAGAAGATTCAAACGATTTCATTCTATTGAAGTGTAACTAATATTTAAATAATATTTAAATAATTCCACGAGCCATCGCGTACGTTGACGTTAACACCGAAGAAGCTCGATCAAAATACGTCCACAACGAACAGAGAGATCGATAAGCACATTATTCACCCGGATACATTTTACCCAAAAAATTCCAGTGAGGTGTCCCCGGCAACACCCCTGCTAAAACCAGAACCGAAAGAGTTAAGCGAGTCAAGCATCCTCTTTATCCGCGGGGCTTTATCTCGCTTGTGAAATCGATTCTTCGTCGATTTTCCCCGCGCGCGTACCCGCTTTGGACAACTCGAAGCTTCTTCGTAGAAAGTGCTTGAAATTTTCTGATGGAGCCCATTCGAGACATCGCGTGCCTGCGCCGCGCAAGCACAATATTGAGTTTCGAGTCTCCCTTTATGCTCCCACATTGTTCCCGCAAACGAGACGTTTGCTACGAGCCTTTGTCCTTCGAGGCAAACTTCGGTATTTCGAAAATCAAAGAGGGATCCAATTTGTGAGTTTTTGAAACAAGGGAAAAACGCGGCCGGCTAAAAATGGTTATTATTCAGTCGGATTTCGACTGCGAGATACCGTACAAAACAAGGGAGAGATGGTAAACGATAGCGGTGTTTTCGTATAATTTCAATCGCCTCGATATTTCCGAAGAAAAGAAAATATTTTATACGACGCGATGTGATTTGCCGAGTGCTTTTTCAGCCGGCAGATGTGGGACGGTCGACGTTAACGTGTTTATCCGATAATACAGCGATGTGTATTATTTTTATGCATCGACCAAGAAATCAAGATATTAATAATTAATACCAATGCTTTGCTTCTTCAATTGAGATACGTACGTATATCGTATGTTATAATTTTTATTAAAATATAAATACCACATGTACCGCAACATAATCTAATGTATATCTGATATATATTTAATGAATGCTAAAGAGAAAAAGAGCGAATAGAAATTTTCTGGCAAAGCCATTGACGCTTAAGGATTTCTCGAGCTTCTTCTTTATTAAAGTACAGTTTGTGAATTAAATTTCAGAACAATCAGAGAGATAGAAAGTTTTCGGCAGATCGCCTTGAAGTTCCAACCAAGAATTCTATTTGTCGAAACTATAATTTAATTTTCCGCGTTAAATTGAGCTTTAAATCGCCATTTCGCTAAGAAGACCATTACTTCAAAATATTAAAACTAATATATTTTTATACCTTTGAAGTTTACCTCTTATCAAGTATTCTTTTTTTAATGTAACATGTAATTTTCTTTCATGCATGTCCCGACGTGGAGCTTTCATTCCGAACAACAATACGCGAGATCTGTTTCGTAATATCTGTTATATTGTTACAGAGTACAAAAGTATTGCATAAAATACGATACAATTTGATACGAATAATAATCCGATACTAATAACGATTTTACGATTGTGTATTCGATTACAGATTTTGACGTATATACGTGCATAATAATGTAATAAATGTCACAAACTGCAGGCGCTTCGATTACATTCTCAAATAAATGTTCCATATACGTCCGATTTCGTTATGATCTTTCGCTGATTTAATTTACGCGTAAAATATACACCGCTCCGCTGTGTAATACGCGAGCAAGTCTCGTGAAATGCATAATTGAAAGAGTTTGATTGTCCTTGAATGCGTTCCGTGTAGGCAAGTCATTGATTTTCAGTGAAATGTCGGGCGGTCTTATGCAACGTATACCCTCCAAGACAATCGATGCGCATCGTCAATAAATATATCGACGCTTCACCGCATTAATTATCAAGCCGGTGGAACCAGCATTAGTCTCTCTAACGCCCAATCCACTTGAAAGGGCAAGTAGACGGAGCAAGTGCGCCATTTCCAGTGAGGCGGCCGGGAATAATCCCCTCACGAACGTGCATAAGTTCAGAAATCGAACGGCAAATGCGAGACACTCGTAGCCTTTGTGTCTCGTGGAGAACAAGTCGTCGTGATGCGATGTCGATGCTGTATAAGCGTGAGAAAGTAAAAAAAAGGCTCGTGCAATTTTCCCGAGAGAATTTCAGCGAGCACGCCGTTAAGAAGCGTTTTCGGTTAACCAAGGCACTCTCGTCAGACGAATGTTTAGTAATGTAAAGTTTCGTAATGTCACCAGCTATATTTTGCCTTATATGTTTCATGATTTAAACATTTCAATCTGTACGAAAGCTCGCTTAGTCTAATGGACCGGCTACGTTGAAATCATGCTCTTTAATTATTACATATCAGGGCGCTAAATGCTTGCCGCATAAAATCGTTAAAGCGTGCTTCCGCTCTTTTGTGACGTGTTCTGTTTTCGCGAAAGACAGTATCATAATTAAAGGACTCCCTAGTTAAAAGCATGCACACACTATCACACCGCAAGGAGAACAGCCACGTGGAAATTATGTGAGATTTATTTTTATTTCCTTGCGCGTCTTATTATGATCCCGTGTTTAAGGGAACTCCCGTATCGGCTTAAGGAGTGAATTTCTTAATTGCAGCGGGCAATTCTGAATTTTGTCGGTGATTAACGCGAGCTTTTCAAATATTTAGCGCGATTAGTGCGAAGCTGAAAGCGTTAAAAAGTCCAACTGGAAGGAAGACACGACGAGTAAACTTTGCGAGTGACGTTCCATCAGAGCGATATGAAATCGTGAATCGCAGAAATCGCAAACGGACGAGTTAAACTCGCACTGACACCAATTCGTCTCGAAATTGCCGTTTTAATGGCTGCAGGATGCACAGAGATCGCTTTATACCCTCGAGACCGTTTTATATCGTCGCGAATTACGAGCGAACTCATCTTTCCTTCACGCGTGATTTTACGAGCGGAAGGAAACTGAGAAATCGATGATCGACTGCTGTTATTATATGACGATATAAGTCGAGTGAGAATCATCGATTCCACTCGTCTCCTGACTTTTCCGATAATTTCCCCTCCTCTCCCCCCCCCCCTTCTCTCCCGTGCTCTCGTACAACCGTCACGCACTTGAAACGCATAAAGCACGCAACTATAAATGTGAACAAACGCCGAGAAATATCGTACTGATTTCGTATAACCCGACGCAGTTGTCAGTTAATTATATCCATAATAAGAATAAATGATAGTAATTTGAACGATATTACTAATCACAAATGTAATATTTCTCAGTTTTTGCGCATAAAATGGCCGACCGATAGATAAACATCGGTGCAACAGTGCAAAATATAATCGCGAGCGAGTTCAACTTTAATCGACTAATAAATTGTTCCACCGATTATTCTCGCTCGCAACATTTCGCGCTCAATCTCTTAATTTAATATGCAATTTTGCGCTTAGCCAGTTTTTTAAAGTTCTCCACAGCGACTCTTCTATTTATTACACGAAGTATGCCGGATTTAGCGGGTCAGCTTTTCGCAGACGCTCGAGGTCGAACAAAAAAAAAACACACAGTGACTATTCACGCGCGACGTCAGCGTGCATGCGCGAAAAGAGTTTCAAACAATTTAGAACTCGCAAATTTAAGAACTCAGCGACTTAAAAGGCCATTGATCTAAGAATGCAAAACAACGTAAAAAGAGATCCTAGAAAAGTTAATAACCTAAAAATATCTACGTAATATAGATGTAAGGAAAAAAAAAACGCTGTAAAAGTAATTAAAAATGTTTTATAATAAGCGCATGCATTTTTTTCAGATCCTTTAGATTCTCGCGTAATAATAATTTTATTATGCTCCTTTCGCGCGTAAGGCACAATCTTTCTCAATTAGATGAAGCACTTTGAAAATTTCACAAGATTCCTCTTGATACCTTAAATAGTTTGGAGGATATTCGCTCGAGTTTTCGCGCGAGTACCGAATACATAAATCATTCGATTCAGCCGTGTCCAAAAATAAAAGCCAGTATAAAACGTCTGTCTTAGAAATGTGACAAGAAGACGGATTCAAAAATATAAGAGCCTGATGAAAAGCAAAATAGACTCAAATTAGCCTACTAAGGATACTAATGGTAAAAATCGAAAACAAAATATAAACAAGAAAAATCTCACAAAACAAGCTTTAAGTACCGTTAAAAAAGATGTAAAAAATTACAAATGAATATTTTACGAGCCACGCGATCGCATAATTTCATGCAAATTTAATATATTTTATAATTTATTTAAATTAAATTTATTATATTTTATAATCTACTATATTGAACACACACACACGCGCGCGCGCGTGCACACGAACGAAATATTTGGCCGCACAACTATATTTTTTGTACTTTGTTATTTCGCAACAGTCGCAACTGTTTGTTCCTAAACAAACGCGGCTTCCTGGCTTGCAATTATATTTTTCACTGCCGAAAACATCACTCGTTCTTATATCGGCAACTACTGTCTTGTTTTCACGTTCCGGGACAGTTATTTCCTTGAACGAATCCGTACTATCTGACGAAATAATTCGACTTCGTTTTGCTTTCTTCCTCGCGATCATTCAATTTCGGTGGACAATCAGGAGTCCCGCACAGAAACGGAAGAAGTAATCCCGAGCCGGTTCTCTATTAAAATCTGGGTCGGATTCTTTGTGTTCACCAAACAAAACCAACTTTTCCAATCGCCTCGCGCTGCAGAATCCGATCGGGATCACAGATCGTGTCGGAGATCCTGCGCGCGACGGTTACTCGTTCTTAATTCCGCATAAGAGGACGATCATACGGAATGTTTGTCCTTTGTCTGTAACGCGACAGAGGAATGTAAAATATACGCATTGTACGTCATCACATTTTTCGAAAAGTCTAAAAAGAGAAAGAAAGAGAGGGAGAGAAAGGGAAAGAGAGAGAGAATGATTTAAAGAACCATTGGAGCTGTTAAACGATTAAAAATATTCAGAAAATCCTATTGAATTTACGCGTTTAAATCGAAATCTAAAATTCGTTGCGTGGTAAATTTAGTCTACGTGATTGTATAAATGTGTAACTCGAAAGTTGTGAATGTCTGTGTGTGTGTGTGTGTGTGCGCGCATGTATATGTATCTTTTGCAGAGGCCAAACGACTAAACCGATTAAAGCAATCTATTGGAGAGTATATCGAATTTAAGTTATACAGTCGCGCCCTAGAAAAACTATAATGATTGGGCGGAAGAGTAACCGCTTCGTCGCGAATTGAGAGAGAGAGAGAGAGAGAGAGAGATAGTCAGCGAAGTGGGTTGAAACTCCTGCGGGAATGCGCAGATTTTTAATGCAAAACCCGAGTCATACTCTAATTCCGATCGCTGATCATCAACCATGGCGGTATCTCTTGAAATCCAATAATGCACGTATAAGTTCGAGAACGTTAAAAAACTATCCCTCGAGCTATAGTCGACGCGCACATGTAGTCATACATGCATTTAGTCGTGTATATGCGCGCACATATCCGCTGACTTTGTCCTATTGATTTTTCCAAACGAATCACGTAACGATACAACCGATATTAATATCCATTCGTACCGGTGAAATAATTATACAAAGCGATTTCACGTATCTTCACGAAACTGAATATTATCTTGTACATTATTATTCAAAATATTATTTCGACCTCATTTTAATGCACGTTTTAACGCATTGTTTTAATGTAGCAATGATTCCCCGTCGTCGTTCTCGTAAATTTTAGCCATTGGCTTTTTGTGTCCGAATGGCAAACTGTCGGGCGGACCGATCGCGACTATAAACACCGAATGTTTCCGATACTCGGCGACATATTGTGCGATTGACTTATGCATTAATTAATGCGCGCTTGATTTACGTGCTAATTAGCACCAACGTTAAGCGGGTGTGCTAAATGTTTCTGCAGCTGATACTTTAGGTCAAAAGGCCAGTTATTTTCGATAGTTGGTACACGAATCAATCGATCGTGCTCCTTGCCCGGTTTCCTTATTCGGGGCGTATACATATAAAAATATATCTACGGCATTAGCACGTATATGTATGCACACATACATACACGCTACCCGTTGATAATCGAAGAGGTTCTCTTCGCTGGTAAGAGCCTCGATTATTCGCGTGTCGGTATCGACAGAAGAAGTTTTCGAGGACGAATCGATAAAAGATCAAGCAGAAAGGAAGACACACTCGGGAGTCCAAGATTTTGATTAGGATGAATGTTACATCACGAATATTCATAATTTAAGACTCCCTGCTCTATTTTGAGAGACGCATTCACAACCGCCAGTTGATCGAGCATTCTAAACGCAAATGAAATAACGAGACTCGCGCGACCGACAATTATGATCATCGATAATTAATTGTGTAATAATTACTTCGCATTAAACGGCGCTCCGAAAACAATTATTATCATCTTATGCAAATCTCATTGAAATAATTGGATAACCATCGGATAATTAGCGATAGTTAACGGACGTAACGTGCGAAAGCGCCGCGATCGGTGGATAATCAACACGAGTTTGATGATTATCACCTTATTATGCGAGTCGCTTGAAAATCGGCCAACGAAATGATCGATGCAAAGTGTCCGATAGCACTCGCGGAATGCGAAATGCGATCGAATCATTTGAATTTCTAATTTCGATCGCACGGATCCGCGCATAAAGAGTTATTAAATTCGTATTGCAAGTACGAAACGGCGTAACAAAGCTCCCGTGATCCGCGTGCGGACGTAAATGACGGATGATTTCGCGGCATGCGAGGCGTTCCCGGCGAAAATGAAAATATATGGTGTGTTACACTCTTGAACTCGCGTTACGTCGCAAGGTGGGGGGAGAGAGCGAGAGGGGAAAGAGGGAGAGGAGAGCGAGGGGAGGCTCGTTGCGGTTATCTCTTTTTTTCGCTATCCCTTGGAGATTCTCCAGAACCCGTCCTCGACCGCGCAAAGTCCCTCGTTTCTGCAGCGAGAATGCCGAAGACGATAAGAGCGAGCCATTAGAATTAATCCTCCTGTCGCGCGTCCGTGTCTCGTCGCATTATTATTTTCGAAGAATCGCGAGACCCCAGGCGAGAAGCCGTCGTGACGCGTTTCAATGCTCCGCGCGTGCGCGCACGAGATTCTCATTAATTCGCGATATAAAATTCTCATCCCTCCCATTCGTCGGGTCCCTTCGTTCAGTAAATAAATAACAAATGCGGCGTATACGCAACGGTACGCGCATTCAAGCTCTTTTCACTGTATGTAACACATATTTCTACCCCCGTTGGCGAAGCCTATGACATGGCATATCACCAAATATCGCTTAAGGCTCCTATAAATAAGAGGAGCAGCGCCGCGAAACAGTATTCCTGCTGTTACCATTGTCATAACGCATTACTCATCGATATTCTTCATCCGCCGCTTCGGCAGGCCAGCCGATTTCTCGGACAGCTGCTGCTTTGATTTCGCTCTTCTTAAAGCTCCCTCGGGAAATTCCTCCTCGTTTATTCCAAATAAAACGGATTTCGAACATTTCATGTGTTTATCGCACACGTATATACACTGTACACACGTTTCCTCATCGTCTCGCTTCCACCGAGGAATCTCATCCCCGGTAATGCGTTCAATTATGAATTTCTGGATGCCGGCGTTTCAGTAGGATAAGATTATTAACCCACAAACTACAAGCTCATATCTGAAAATCAAAGTGTGATTTGGGAATTAGCCCGGAGCAGATTCGCTTCAATATGTGCAAGGAGTACTGTCGACTCCTTCTTGAGGAACACACTCTGTCTTGAGGAGTCCTCTGCTAAACTATGTCTACTTTGGAAGATTCTGCCGATATAGCTATATTACTGTGCCGACATAGATCTCAATATCATCGTGAGTGCAATCCGCCCCGCCTCCTCTCGTCGAGGGAACCGATATCTCTTCGAAAGATATCCTCTCTATCGAAAAATTCCCTTCATCTCTCATTTTTCCATGAAACGTTTTTATTATATCAACTCTGAAATAGCGCATGTGAAATTCTAAAATCAAACGCATGTACGGAATGCATTAAGAAAGACAAACTGAAAGAGATACTTAAAGAATAGAGTTGAGGAAAACTTGTATTCCATTCGTATCTCTAAAATTCTAATGGATAATAAAAGCCCAACGCTTAAATATCATTTTTACAATATAGATCCCAAAATTCATTTTAAAGAATTCGCGAGATTATTTCGCGCACGAGTATGAGTGAATGACACACATTTTCAAGGTCGTTAATATATCCTTCCGTTCTTTTAATTCGTTTAGGTCCTGTTAAATAATCAAACAACCCGCGGAATGAAACGCTTACAACTTTATAATTTAATTTCTGCGTTAACACAAAACTTCTCGTGTCAGAAATACAGAAATATTAATCTGGTTGAAATAGATACAGCAAACGAGAAAGACAGAGAGAGAAAGGATATTTCAGTAATGTATTTCACAAATAATTAATAATTAAAATATAATTAATAATTAAATTGTCAAAAAAAACAGCTTGTTCTTTTCCACTCTTTTCCTCGGGTTTTTCCTTTTTTTCCGCTATACCTATTATAGTTCCTTCCTCGTTATGTTTCCTTGCACACATCGTAAGAAAAGCACTCATCCCATCGGCGAGATTAAAAAAGTTGCGCGGTAAAGGCTTAACAAGCTTAAATCGTTTACCGGAGAAAGCAATATTTTTCGCGAATCAAACTTAAATAACTTAAGACAAAAAGAGGATATTGACACGACAAATTTTCTTTGAAAATATTTACTACGACGTGATGAAGTTGTGTTCTTTACATTGGGAGGGAAAACGCGGAATCATTCCCTCGCAGATTTTCTCGCATGTCGCAAGATGTAGAACAGAGAATTTTTTTTGTAGAAAACAAACGATTACACACGTTTCACCGTAAATTAAAGTTGCTTGAACGCTCGAGAGGTTTGTAAACTTCTTCATGCAACTCGTTATTGCATAAAAGTAATCAGAAAGAAGTTCCCGTAAGTTTCCCATGCATATTCCGCACGGCGTCGTTTTACTCATTTTTATCAGTCAACTAATTGACCGCAAATATGATTGTTCTCAATATTTTAATAAATTAATATTAAGTAATAAATATTTTATTAATAGAGACATTCTGGACAAAATTATTAGATGTAATATTTTTTCTTCATGCCGCCCGTTCCTTTTTTTACGGTCGGTGGAACAACGTAATCAAGTTAAATGAAAAATGTAATTATTACGGTCGTCTACTGAAAATAGAACAATTTAATCAACGGGTTGGCAGGTAAGCGCTGCCCTGCGGGCATCTGTGAGCATCGTCGTCTTGACGAGTACATGAGCGTAAAAAGCAGAAGAGACAGTGAAAAGGCAGCATACATGTGAAAATAGTGTGCAAAGAGGTGGTAAAATTGTTAGAGGAGCAGAAGCAGTAATCTCGGCAACATATACACACAGTATAAAATTATCATGCGTGGAACATTAATACATCATAAATAAATTATTATAGCAAACAATGATAAAACACATATAATAATAATAATATTAAAGATCACAGTAATAGAGAATTAATTAAAGTCATTAGTATGCACATTATGCATAATATTTAATTGGTTACGTATCGTAACGCAATGACACCTCATAATATGAACGTATTGCAAATTGAATTGTAATTATAATTATTGTTGTTATAGTTGTATGCTACTGCTGCTGCTTGATAAACCAATTGGCTGCTGTCGATTTTAACATGGGTGCATAGTTACGATGTAACGTTCCCCGCGGGCAGTCACGAACGCCCGCGCCTGTTTTGCATCGACTTGCAAACTTCTGCTTACAGATTATGAAGACCCCGGCTACCGCTGAGTCGTCAGGTGCACTATGCGCGAACTTCGCAAAGACTGACGTAACTTTTCCGTAAAATCGTTTGACCAGAAGCGCAAATATTTCCCGACTCGCCAAGGGAGCATTTCATCATAGGTTTCTCTCTGAGCAATTAATGAGCAGCAAAGATTACTTTGTCCACGGGATTTCGACGTCAACTCTTCCCCCCAAAGAGTAACGATTTTATTTACAAGCCAATATTAACGGCCTGTCTATTACATAATAATTATACTGGCTCCTCTCTCTCTCTTTCTCTCTCTCTCTCTCTCTCTATATATATATATATTTATTTATTTATTTACTGTAACTTTCCCGTGCACCTCAGGTATTCCTCGGATGTAATAATACGCGTAATTATTTGGCAATATTCCTGGAGGGGAAATTCGCTCGATTAATTCACCGGTTCGTCCTCGGGAGAACCCGATCGACGCATTCCTCGCATATCGGCGATAACAACGGTAATAAAGCCGATATATATTAAGTAATAACAGTTTACCTCGACTAAACTGCTCGTAGCTGGCGATCACCCTCTCGGCGTTCTTCCGGGCGATGTAGAACCACTCGCTGCTGTTGGTCAAGTACTTGTATTCGATCGCAAGATCCTTCACGAGAATGCCGTCCTGATTTGGCAGCCGATGGGCGAACGGGCAATACAGCCAGCGGTCCTTGTATTGCAGTTTGTCGTAGCAATTGCCGGCGGCGAAGATGTCCTCGTCGAACTCCACCATGGAGAGTACGCTCGCGTGCAGCAAATATTCGGAGGACAACATCACTTCCGGGGCGTATTTCCAGAGTCTGGTGAGCATGTTGGCGCGATTCACGGCGAGATTCGCCTCGAGCCGGAATCTCTCTTGCGCGTATTGGTCCACCACGCCTTCGCCGAGATTCAGATCGGTGCCGGCGGTGCAGTTCTCACCCAGAGTGTGCTGATTCTCGATTATCCGCAGGAAACGCGTCACTATGTCAACCTGAGCCGTTTCCGGCCTCTTGCGGCCGCGATCGGAGGCGTTCGCGGGCTCCTCGTAGCTCGTGTAGTCCAACACCACGTCTTGGAGGATCTCCTCTTCGAGGTCGCGCGAGGACTCGCTGGTGTCCTCGGCTGTCGGGTCGACGCCGATCGTTTCGGTAGTATTGCGATCCGTCGACGCGGCTATCGTCTTGTTCGAGGACATCGCTTTTCTCAATTTGCTCAGCGGGTCGTCCTTGAAGGGATCTTTGAAGGAGTCGGGGCTCGAACGGAGAACGCCGTGATTCTCCGAATGGCGCGCTTTGAGCGCGCTCTCAGCCTCCTTCTGCGCCACGTTCTTGATCCGTTCGGAGGCTCGGAGGCCGGCGATCGCCGAATTATCCTTGGAGAAGTGATTGCGCATGAGGGGAACGGTGAAGCTTTCATCGGGAATGTTTCCCCTTCTTGCCTGGTATAACTTGAGCAAACTTTCCGGCCCCTCCGGAACGTTGTCCTCGGCTCGATCGAGAGATTGGCCGTTCGCGTCCTTCGAGGAATTTCGCTCGAGGAGCCACGAGTGATTGCGCCTCGACGGGTAGACGGACAATCCTTCCTGATAATCGCTCGTTTTGTCCGCCCGGCGCGCCTTCAAGCGGCTCTCTTGCTCCTCCTGGCGAACGTTGCTCTTGTTGATCCTGTCGAAGGACCGGCCGGAGTTCGCCGCATCCTTCGAGCTGTCCTCGATCATCTGCCTGGCGAAGTGACTCCTCGACCTCCCGTGTCGGATCTGCGATCGCTCGATCTCCGTCTGCTCGATCTCCGCCCAGGGGATCGGCCGGCCGACCTCCGTCGGCGCGCTGGTCTCCGGCGTTCCGTGACGCTCCGCCGTCGGCGGAATTTCCGCGCGACTCGTTTCCGCGGCGATCGAGGCTTCCCCGGCGGGCCGGTCGGTTTCCGTCGAGACGTGATTCTGCGCCATCGCGCGATCCGACCGGATGTCCTCGGCCGGAGGCGCGGGGTTGTTCGTGCGGATCGCGAAGCCCGTCGGCTCGAAGAGCTTGCGGTCGGCGAGGGACGAGCGGTGATTCTGCTGATGCCGCAGATACTCCTTCGGCTTCTCGATCTGGGGCTTCTCGTAGTGGCTGCCGCCGAGGGAATCTTGCGTGAACGTCAGCAGGATGAGGGCGCACCAATAGCCTGACGCACTCATCTTCAGCCGCTCCGCATCTTTCCGTTTCGCAACCGTCCGCTTGTTACATCCTCCCGCTCCTCCTCGATCCCGGCATCCCTACGACGCGATCGTCGTCCTCGCTCTAATAGCCCGACTCGCCGTCAACATCGGCGCGCGATTTATGCATTCCTCGAGATCGATTCAACTTTTCGCGCGCACGCGTCGGCCGCTCCCCCGCGGGATCAATTTAACATCGATATTAGAACTTCCCGGCGACATTCGCGCTCAACGTCGCCGGCTTCCAGCATCCAGCAGCGACGACGCGATATTTTATTCGATTGTCGTAGATCGATACGAGCGCTTTAACAATGCCGGGGGAATCTTTCCGCTCCTTAAACCGCAGGTCTCATTGCCGCGCGCGGTAAGAGAGAATGGCTCCTCAGAGCATCTCTCCTTAGCAACCTTGCCTTTCTCCTTAATTCACCGGAAGCTCGATAGATCCTCTCGCGGCGTATCTCCGCGATCTTACGTTCCGCCGGAACTTATGGTTCTCAATAGAGAGCCCCGTAATAGACCCTTCAGTAGCTCCTCAGAAACCTCGGGCAACCGGGTTTATCGCCCGCTAGTGACTCACGTCACTATTTCTCGTTTCTCTTATTCTTTTTTACGAGCAACAGTAACGTTCGCGAATGTAGACTGCCGATCCTTCGCGACGAACGGATTCGGTCGTCCTCGAGATCAGACCGTGTAGACGAAGTGTTGCGGAAGCCGTCGATCTCGAAATCTCTCTGTCGCCCCGACGATGATTTTCGCGGACTCGACTCACGGACCGACGGTTTCGCGACCGTCGATCGCGACGTTAACGTATTACCGATCGCGATCGAGAATCAGCGATATGTGATGAAGCACTCTCATAGATAAAAGCCTTTCGGCGATCTCACTTTCTTCCCACTCCCTTTTCACCTTTCCCCTCTCTCTCTCTCTCTCTCTCTCTCTCTCGCTCTCTCGCCTCTTTCTCTCTAACTTTCTCTTTCTCTCTCGGGCGATGTCAAATTGAATTTGATTTATTAGAGCGATCTCCGCGCGGATACGAAAGCGGGGCCATATCGTCGTGATCGATCGACGGTTTTATCGCGCAATCGTCGCGCGATCGCCATCCTTCGTGATCCGAAACAAGAGGGATACAAAGCGTTCCTTCATTGATTCCAACATACGACGTTTCCCCGGTAGTTGCCCAACGGCCGGATCCACACGTGGTTGTATCACACGTCGCGATCAATCGCGATTGCCGACTGGCGGCGTCCTTTCCGGGGCTGATTTTTCCGAGGCCTCGAAATTCACGCGCGCGTCATCTTAGATTACGGCACATATAATCACATAATCGCGCATTATCGCGCGCGATCCGTTACAGCTGGAGAAGCGCAGATTTTCACGGCATAACGGCGGTCGGTTTTCTCGGGAAATTGGCACATGACGAATTTATCCGCAGGAGCGCACGCCTCCATTTCATCTCGTCGGCAATTAGTAACGACCTCGATATCCCGGACATTGTTGCGCATCTTTCGTTAGAAAACACACATATTTAGCTGTCCGATCGGTCAACCGGTTTTACAATTTAGTGAATTTGCTCATTTGGTCAAATATCGGCGTAACTGCGTTTATACTTGCGCGAGAGACTTATTTCGTACGCGCGTTCATTAAATAATTAAATAAGCGGTGCAATGTGAGAGAATAACCGAGCAACTGAAATAAATATTTTTGTTAAATAATTACATCCGCGATTTTCTCCCGCGATTTTTGCTCTAACGTTCAATATTGATGAGATACAAAACGCGAAAAAATGCGGCAGCCGGAATCAGCTCAAATTAAATCTACCATCATAAAATTATTATACGATAATCAATTGTTCCGGAAATATCGGAGAAATCAAAGAGAACGTGTTTCATTATTTTATCAGATATTACGTCATTACAAAATTCATGCTACAAGTCTGCCGTAAAATTTTACCTTTATTAATGAAAATTGAATCAGTATGGGCACATTGTTCTATAATTACGCAAATTAATAGCAGCTTTGCGATGTACTCAATGCTCAAATACCGGTTAAATAATCCGATTTTATCTTTTTTTTTGAGGGCGGGATAAAGCAAAGTTCCGCGATTTAATAGAATTTAATTCACTCATCATAATTGGCAAAATATTGAAGACCGCGAAAATTCAATTTACGTCGGAATGTTATTAATCTGTCAGATTGCAGCAACGTCAGATAATTAGACTGATTTTACCGATAGCAATTTTCCGGTATTCTGTTTGACGTTTTCACGAATGGAAAACGGCCGGAAACAAAAATAAAAGCTGCAAAAATCCGACCTACACGTCAAACGGTTGCTTCTTAACCGATAATATAAATTGTATAAAGGAAGATTCTTAGGAAAAAATTAAAAGCGTAAATCGCCAGTCGCGCATGATGTTCTATACACTGCAAAATTAATCTAATTTTTCTGATAATCTGTTTCCCGGCTCGTATCATAAATTAGTATTCCGATCACAAAATCACTAGACAAGGCGCCGAGATACGAGATTTAAAAAATTTACTCCACACTGACACGCTGCCTGTTCAAGTGAAAAAGTCGCTTTAAAGTACGTTCATTCTTAACTAGTGATCGGTAATTCCGCTTTCTCGATTGCAACGATTTTCCCAGAGGTCTTCGCACGTGCCTTTTTTCAATGCCCGGTGCTTTTTTTCTTTATTGATCAAACGCGAGCGAAACAAAACTCGCCGAAATTCAATCGAAAACGGCGCGGTATTTTTCCGACTGATCAGCAATAACGTTTTGAGTTCTAATTAAATCTGCCGTTTGTGCGTTAAGCTCGTCATTAATCGTTTCCGAACAATTACACGTGAATCGCTCGTAAACGTCCATCTGTCATAAATATCCGAGAGACTTGGGATAATCGAATTAACTGTACGTCAACGCGCGGTTGCAGTCGCGCGACCGTGTGCTTGTATTTTCATGATCCCTAAGACGGCTGCATGCAATCCACCTTGTTAACGAGCGACGGTATCTTTCTCTCGACGGTATCTTTCTTTCTGTCGCGCTCTTCGGACCGACCGACCGATCGGCTTCAAGTTGGATCGATGAATCGTGCGTGCGGACTCATCCTGCGGGGGATCATTTCACGGCGAATCTTTTTCCCTGGAAAAACGACTTTTTTCGAACTCTCTTTCTCGCGAGTCGGCGGCTTCGGTCGCGCGATGGCTCCTCATGCGCTCGCACGCGGCGTCAAACTGAGGGTCGGAAAACCGCCACCCTTCGTGAGAACCAATGTGAATGCAGAGCGCATGATCTACCCCTCTCTCACCAATGCACCGAGCTGCGCGTCGGTTTCCGCTTCCAATGCTTAGTCTAGATCTTAATCTTAATCTTTTGCTACTGTTTGCCTCCGTGTTATTTTTATGCCTCGTAGCGGGACGTATGAATAAAGCAGAGTAAATGCTTTTGCCTTTCTTCATCGTCGGAAAAATATACGAAAAATATATGTACATTCAGAGCACATATTTCTTTCTCCCTCTCTCTCTCTCCGTTTATACGCTTGAACTTACAGGTCTCTCGCTTCTGACAGTAAAAGATTGTAGCAACTGCTACAAAAGTATGAATAAAATGTTTTACACGCGCTTATCAAACGTAAGTAAATTTTCATTCGCTTTATGCTGGCTTTATTCACGTTCGATTAACATGGCTTTTTAGTCTGTTACACCGTGTTATACCGCAACGCGAGTTACAATCCTTTACTTTCAGAAACGAAAGCATAAATACATTTTTTATAGAACGCAAATAAAAATGTATTATTTGTGAAAACAATCGCTTCGACAAGTGTAAAGTTTGCAACTCCGCTTTGAATACGTAAAATATATTTTTGCTATTCGTTTTCGCTTAATTTCGTGGTACTGTTGGAATTTTGTACGTAACAGCTCAAAGGGTCGATGTATCCCAATAACAATTTCGCTGCTCGGGCTCCGGACGGCATTTTCTAAATTGTATTCTCTAGTATTCCTTAACAGGTCAGCTGGTTATTCTGATCCGCAGATGCTTTGAATATTTATATATTTTCATTTCTACTTTCCACACCACGAACATTTATGCCATCTTTATTCATACGACTCGTTTAATTCCCCTGAATTTCCTATTTCGAATTGTAAATATTTGAGATCGTAAAAGTAATTCGTACGCAAAATAAATGGAAGCCTATTTAAATGGAACGGCTGATATTTGATTGTAGTTGTCAGTAGGCTTGTTTGAAAAAGCCCTTATTCAACGGACCCTGTCGAATTTCCGCTAATTCAATTTTCCGCGCAATTGCATTTCGATAAAGGTGTGAAACTACTAATTACGGTATATATATATATATATTTAAGGTAAATCAATTAAATAAAACATTATAAAGTAAGCCGTGCAATAATTATAACAAGTTAAACGAAATTTATCCGTGAAATTACCCATGAAATTCGCGAGTCGCAATCGAACGTGAACATTTTTGTTATTCCGAGCAATACTTTTTACCAAACCAATTATGAAGGCTTTAGTTAGTAAGATAAGTTAGTAAGATTTATTATAGCTTCGAAATATGCTTTTCTTCCAGCCAGCATATTTAGACTATGTACCGAGCGCAGTAGTAGTAGTTCGGAATAAATTCCGGAATACGCGGCAATATGGATATCGTAATTTTCTTCTCAGCGACGGAAGACGTTCATATCAATCTTTCAGAGTATCAATATCTCCTTGGATATTAATTTTTTTATAAGAGGATTATTATTCGAGATCGTTGCTCGCCACAATTTTGTGAATATCAATATTCAGCTTCTCTTAATATCTCGAGCCTAAATTAAAATTCTATTAACGTAATGATCACGATGAATGAAAAGTTGTATTATTTATGTAAATCTGCAATTTCTACTCTGCTCAAAGCCTTCTATTTCCTAACAACTTGCAACAGCTTGCATTATTTTGTACTATCAATATTACAACGGTTTGAGTTAACAAAAAATATTTCGTTGGAAATAACGACATTTTGCGAGAATTCTATAATATTCTGAATATTTAAAACATAACATATTGTTATTTTATGGGTTTTACGGTCAATTTGGATTTAAAAAATATTACGTATTATATGATATATAAAATTTAAAATATGGTATATAAAATTATTAAATATTATTGTGAATTTTTTTATATATAAGGATAATCTTTTATTAATTTCTCTCAAAATATAATTTTATAAAAGAATATTACTTTTTGTAAAGAAATATTAAATGCATGAATAAATATATCTTTCATATATGCGTTGCCACTAATTATTTTCAGCTATTCGAGTATTTTATATTTTATTTTTAAACAAGTTTTTATATACGGCCACATTTTTGGATGCGAAATACATTTCGAACGAAATAAGAAGAAAATTGAACTTAATTGGACTCGACCTAATCGTGTGGATCGAACACGCTATAGAGCGAAACGAATGTAGCGTGTGGTTTGAACAAGAGGAAAGAAAAAGAACGAAAGTGTAGAAAAGTATAGAAAGTACGACGCGAGTAGACCTGAGGTCTTTCCTTTTTATTTATACTGTGTCGCTTTCTGTACTTCAAATGAAACACACATACACATATACTTGACACTACACATACACATACACTGGAAATTTAACGGAAGAAATAAAGAAACTTACAAGTACGGTCAGTCACAAGTACGGTCAGTCACAAGACGGTTGCAACATTTTTTCTTCGATGAGTTTCGCAATGCATTTCGTATCCAATAGGAAAATGTATTTCCTGAACATTACTAAAAAATGAATTCTCTTATCGGATATGAGATGCGTTTTGAAATTTGTTAAAAATCAATATTGCAACCGTCCTGTGACTGACTGGATTCCGTAACGAAAAGGTTTGAATATTTTTTTCTTGACACACTTCGGAATGCAGCCGACTCTAAAGAGAAAACTTCTCAGATCGAATTTAGTTCCCAGACAGAACGAAAAATCACGATGATGTCAATATGACGTCAAAATGACGAGAAACTAACTATAAATACTCACTTTTCGATTACGATTCGATCATTATCTCGTTTTTATGTTATCGTGACTATTCGTTCCGCCTGGGTTATTTTCCAGAAATGAGTGCTCTGATTGGACTGTCTGTTGCGTTCCGAAGTGCATCAAGAAGAAAAGTGTCCAAATCGTTGTGGAACTCCACCCAGGCAGCCCAATGTCTAAAATCGGGACGTGAGACGTCTTTGAAATATCTTTAAGACGTCTTCAAGATATCTAAATAGTAGTAAGTCAGTAGTAAATCAGGCGTCTTAAAGACGTCCTAAAGATGACTTATGTCTTATGACGTTTATACCCGATTTTGGATAGTGTCTCACTGGAATATACATAAAATATATACATAAAGTGCTAAAAACGCAATGCCAAAAAGAATAGATTTATCGTACAAATGACAATGAATATTCATTCACCGTATATCGTGGTATCTTGTCGCCTGACTTCTTCACCGCCAATTTCCGCCCGAACCGCATCTCTTCCTTCCAATCCACATTTCGCGTACTAATACGACATAACCCGGAAAACATGATCGATTATAATCGCGCATAATTCGCGTTTCACGCGTTAATCGCAACTCATTTACACGCCCGATTCGCTTCTAACGAATAAACATCGCCGAATATGACGAATCGCGATCTTTCCCTACACCGATTTCATATTTCAAGATATTTGATACGCGAAATTCTTCCATCGATCTCATCCGGCGGCCATATTGGTGAGAAAGAACTATGAAGTTGCATCGATATATTAAACTCAATCGAAGTTTCAAGAGTCGAATCAACAAGTGCAAATATCGGCAACTTCAAGCATCAGTCTTCGATATAATGTCCTTCCTGCCCGCCAAAAATGAACGATTTAAAACGAAGCGAGCATGAATTCAATCAGATTTAATAAGAATCAATAGGAATTATTTCTACACTGAAAGGAAAAATATCTAAAAACAGTATATATTATTTACTCAGTTTAAGTAAATAATACTCGATTTAAATAAAGTAAATTTAGATTTAAGTATAATATCGTGTGAGGATCCGCCAAAAAAATATTCGTTTGTTTTTAGATATTTTTCCTCTCAATGTATGTAAAGTTTCATATCAAATTTTAGTAGAATTTTAATCTTCAAAATTAAAGACCGATTTTATCGCATTCTGCGATTTTTTTTCATTTTTTACACAGAGCGAATAAATGAATATCTCGATTGTAATTCAGCTGTTAATCAGTGTAGCGAAAAGATCAGCAAATTAAAAGGCTAGCGATAGATTTAACGCCTCTACTTACATAAGCAAAAACAGGGTTGGCGCAGATCGAGATCGATGCGCGAAACAAATAAAAATTAGCCCATTCTCGAGTTGATTCTCGAGTTGCGAGAAAACATTTGTATTCAATTTCACGGATTAAACTTCTGCCCATTCGCTTTAATTTACCTACTTTTACGGACGGGCATCGGCATATATTCCGCGTCGCCGATACGTAATCAACGCGGATAATTGCGAATATCGAGATACACGGTTAATCGTAACGGCATGCGCAAATTAACGCTATTATACGATCATTCGAGCATTCGAGGGAATTTGCTCGCTCGCGATATTTCACAGGCGATACTCACCCGCGACGATGAGAGAAAAACGAGCGAAAAAATACGTGGAGCGACTTTCGGATCGACTTCACTCGAGCGCGGCGCGATATAAACATATAAACATAGCATCCTTTATCACGTTACAACGCGCCGAATATGTTTGTTTACTCACCGAATGTTATAAATATATTGTTCGCTCGTATCACGCATCGCGTGACAAATATGCAACAATATCAATATTTTTATGGAATCTAATGTCGGAGATAAAATTGCATAAGCGATTAATCCGATCTTTCCAGTAACATTTTCATTAGTATATTTTCAAATAAACAACGTTTAGCGACCACGTAGCGCTCTTTTGTTCTTTTTTTAATTACGCTAATTCTTTATTTTGCTTTTAATGCTCTGATTGTGATAAAGGTTTTACATCATCGTATACATAATATTATTGCAAAAGCGCACACTCATGAGTTTAGTGTCATTTTTACATTATTAATACGTAATTACTCGAGTTATTTATTTGTTTCCAAAAATGATTAGAATCCTGGTCAATAATTTATACCGTTTATATTCAATTACACCTATATACATGTAGATATATATTTTAAAGCAAATAAAAATGTTATAATCTTTAAATATTTACATGGAGAAATATTATACACACGAGATAAAGATATAAATTTTTATTCATACAGGGTTTTTCTCCGTCATATATTATCACATTTTCTTCCTGATATAGATTCCTAAACAATTTCATGCAAATACGCTTGTTTACACATAATTTAATATAGTTCAAATATAATGATAATTTAATCATTTGTAACTCCACTTTCATATGGAAGACAATTATCTACAACGATTTTTTTCTTTTCAAGAAGATTACAAATATCCAATCCTTGAACTAAATCTACCAAAACATCATCTACTAGAATCCATCAACTCTCTGATATTCATCTATATATTCTTGTTAATAAAGCCACGAAGAATTTCTCGTCACTCGGAATCTATGGTCAAGAGAAGACGCGACAATCAGTCGGACACCGTCCAGGATATATCCTTTCCGAAATTGATGAGGAACTTAAGCTTGAATGTGGAAGACTGAGATAACTTGTGCCCGGTATATCTTTGGACTGAAATCAATCTCAGACACTTTATTTTCGTTCCCTTAATGAACCTTTATATCACAAACGTACAGAAAATTTAGACATCGAGACACGCTTGTTGACGACAAATGTATTTCGTTCTGTGTTCGTTCTCCGTACGCGGAGTCGTCCCGGCGGGATCGTCAGCTCGCACGTCTGTCCCACGGGAATAATTCACTCGCGAACATCGCACGGTTATTTCTCCGGCACTACCAAGAACTGTTCCGGTAAGGAACCCTCGGACACGTTCTTATTCACGCGTTGCATTACAAAGCTTCAGCGAGTCCCGAGGGACAGCGGAGAGGGAATTGGACCGCCACCTTCCAATTGTTACATTTGTGTAGTTTCTTGTTGCGCGCGCGAGACTCTGCATACGATCTTCCGAATCAAGATCAACTCCAGGCTCCGACGAAACGAGTTATACAACAGGCAGCATATCGCCATATTGCTTTTCTGATTAAAGTTATCTCTTCATTAAAAACGAATACAGTTAATTATATTATTTCGTTAAATAATTTCTTGCTTCCCGTTTTCTCAAAGGAATTTTTTTTCAAAGGTAAAGATAAATTAGCGTTGTTCCCTTCTCTGTAGGAAAAAGAAAAGAATCCTAGAGTCGATCCTGCTCAAAGTTAATATAATTCTTCTTTACCTTCTTTCGCGACGAATAAATCTCATTCTACAGAATATAAAGTTATAATTAGGTAACGTAGCTTGTTTCGTAACTTTTGTAACAAGTTCCAGGAACGTTACTTCCGATAAACGTAACGACGCTCCCGAAGCTTGCCGCAAATTTTATAAAACACCCTGTATTCTTAGGATCACGATATTGCAGTAACGTAATATTTCTGAATATTTAAATCCTTACCTCTCCTTATATCTTTAGATACCAGTATCTTCCGACTCTTACAATCTTGCAACGCCACTTGTGCATAACAGCAACATCAAAAATCTCCGGTTCCGTCTCTGATCATACAAATACAAAGAGTGGCACTTCGAAAATCTGATAAACGAATGTATAAAAAGATCGATACCTCCTTTCGTCTATCGCAAACTTTGCATTTTGCGTGGTATTACGCAAAAGAGTTGACCCGTTACATTTTACGTTTTCTGTCCCTCGGCTAATCTCACGAAAGTCATTTTACTAGTGGACGGACGCCCGCGGCGTCACTTGTTCTTCATGATCATCGTCCGCCTGGTCACTCGGCCGCAGAACATTCCGATGATAAAAATAATCCCAACCATGGTGCAGCCGACAATCATGAAGTAACGTCGCGCAGGGGAGCCATTCACTGTCATATAAAGCTCCTCGATGGTGTTCGGCGCGATCAACTGCAAAAGTATGCAACAAGACGCAATCGTTCTCGGATTATTGAAAAATAAAAAGAAAAATCAATACGTCGAGAATAAAGATATCTTTTACAGACCTTGGCAGCATTCTTAAACATTTCCATTCTGGTAGTCAGCATTTTGTAGCAATCGGGTTGCAAAGACTTGTTGCTATCTTCCAACGCATTTTGTAGACACATTATATCTGTATGTATAATACAATAATTAATAAATCGTTCTCCATATTACATTTGCCATATTGTTAGTTATATACATGTGATAAATTAAATATGCAAATTCATAATAAGCATAATAAAAAAATAATTCATAATAAAAAATATCTTCGTATTTAAAACTCTACATGAAACACATCACGTACGTCTTCCAGCGCCTTGGGGAACAGCACTGCAGTATTTGCTGACATCGACGGCGCAAGCTTTCTGCAACAAAGGATCCACATTGATATCCGCTCTCGTCTGCTCTATAAGATCAGCGACCTCTAAGCGACATTCTTCCTTCATGTCGCGATTTCCGGCATTAAACTTTCTCTTAAGACATTCTTCAACGGCGCCTGGCTCGTTCTCCTCCGAACGACATATGGTTTCAATCTGACGAAGGCAAATTTCATGAGCTTGTATTTAGTTGATCTCGTTTGTGCACTCTCTACTGTAATTCTGTCGTATCTTACCTCATGCGCACACATTGTTGCTAATAATGGATTTAGATGGTAATTCAGCGCAGCTTCTCGGAGAATATTAGCCATTTGATGCTCGCACTTTGTGGTCAGTTTGGATTCACGAAATCTGATCTTCAAACATCTTATGACCTTTCCTTCAAGCTCTTTGTCAGAAGGCTCGTGTACCAGTACCTAAAATACCATGCGCGCATTAATTATCAAGTTAAATGAGATAATTAATTATTAAGTGAAATGAGATTATTACTGGCGCAAATTTAATCCTAATTTGTAATTAAAATCTACCTCTTTGCAATGCTTGTCGATATCGTAGGAACACGCATTCTGCAACGCGTTGTTGAATCTATAATCCGTATTCTGCTCAATCATTCTTCGAATCACAATGTTCTTGCACTTGTCGTCGAAGGTGAGCTCGTCTTTGTATCGCTTAAGGCAATCCAACGTTTGCGATCTGCTCACATCGTGACAGTATTGCCTGATCATGACTCGGCAAGTGTTCAGTAAAGGGAAATCACTAGAGCTGTCCTGGAATTCCTGCTTCCTCACTTTGAACAGCTGTTTGTGGCACACATCGGATAGCTTAGATTTGTGTGACGCTAAGCACTCTAGTACCTGAAAACAACTTAGTTCTCAACGCAGTCGTTATATTAAACTTGCTTCAGATCATCACTCAACGAAAATAACTTTTTATAACACTGCAAATATTTAAAAAAAAAAAGGAACAAATACTTATTTACTCTCTAATCATTTCTCTTGTATTATTCATAATATATAATAATCGTATACACACAATTATTATCAATCTTGAAATCTTTCAAGTAAAAATTACATATATATAATATATGAACACAAAAGACAAAAGATAGCCACTTTATATTAGACAACAATCGTTACCTGTGAATTTCCCGGCTCCACATTGAAACAGTATTGTTTGATATCCGTTGCGCAGGATGTTTGCAGGATAGGATCAAAACGAATGTTTTCCCGCTGCTGATAAAGTTGCGCCCGCAATTGCTGTCTGCAATCCTTCAGCACACGATGCTGGGACTCCTTCATTATGTCCTCTTGCACGATCAAACTTAAGCACGCTATCACATCAGCTTTCGTCTTCGATCTGAGTCGACCAAGAAATGCGAAAGTCATTATCGAGTTTTAGGATATTTAAAATTTTTCAGAATCTTATCTAAATTATAATGTTCTTCAATTTTTTTTTCATTGAGTTCCAGATCTTAATTACCTGGGGCACCATCTCTTAACATAAGGTCTGCATGCCTCCTTGAACTTATACGTAAAGTGGTAATTCTTCAAGGATATCAGTTGGAAATGTTCTACGGCTGCTTTGCATTTGTAATCAGAGCGTGCGTCTAGCTCATTTTTGTGTTCAATAAGACACTCCATCATATCTCCCTCATCTTTTCCATATTTCAGTACCTCCTAAAATATATATAATATCATAGAAAAGAGAGAGACAAAGTAAATTTAATAATATAAAACTTCACCTCGCAATAGCGTTCCATGATGTGTTGACAGGTTGAAGAGATGATCGGATTTAGCTCAACACGCTCCGCTTGTTCCTCCGTGAAATTTCCAACTGCAAGCTTGCACTTTTTGTTCAGGCTATAATTAGTGCAGATTGGGTCACAAAATTATATTTTAATATTTTTATAACTAACAGAGAAAGAGAGAGAGAGAGAGAGAGAGAGAGAGAGAGAGAGAGAGAGAGAGAGAGAGAGAGGGAGACAGGGAAAGAAAGAGATAGTTTAATAGCAGCAAAAATAGTTAAAAATCGTATTGTTCTCAATCATAAACTATGAATTAAATACATAAAACGATATACAAGAAACTGGACATTTTGTTTGAAATAATCTTTTGTCAAGTATTCTATTATTAAATTTGATGGAAACATTTTACAAAACAAAACTTTTGTATTCGACCTTCTTAAAAAACGATAATTGGCGAATTATCAAATTAAATAAGCTCAAATTTCTTTAAGTGTACAAATATTCACACATGATTTGAAATGATAAATACTTGTCTAAATTATCCTGCAGGCAAAGAATTTCTTCTCCCTTTGCAGTTTTTTCATAACAGAGAGATGCAAGCTCATTGAAACACACTTCTTCTATTTCAGGTTGTAAGTCGACATTCACAGCACGCTGCCTCATAACTCTCCTAATCTCTTCCAAGCAATCCGATTTCAACTAAATAAAGTATAAAGGAAACAGAGACGATCAGAAACAAGAATATTATTTTCGAAAGTAATGTTAACAAATTATTGATATAACATAGAGATTATTATAGTTCATAAATTTTGATTATTAAGCTAATTTAATTAAGGACTTATCGTGCACTTATTGATCTTACCGTCATATTTTTCTGATATGCGTGCCGATACAAACATGGTAAAACGAGAGGTCCTGTTTCTGGATCCATTTGTTTCCCGTCATTGGCCCACGCATTTCTCGCATGGCACAAACGTACAGCGTCAAATTTGCACGCTTTGTACAATTGTGGGTCAAGTTTGAAATCTCTAGCGATGAAATATTGTATTTGCACTAAGGCTGTCTCGCAAGCTACGGTCATCCTTTCCGTTCCTAATTGCTCCATCAAACAAGATATTACTCTGGCATCTCCACCATGCACCTAAATGAAATGTGCAATTAATATATGTGTATCAGCTCAGCTTAAAGAATTGATCAGGCCTTTATTTATAACGTTGTTCTAAGTTGCGATATCAATTTGTCATTTTTATACTTTATATTTATCAAAAGCACTGCAGAATATGTTTGGTAAAAAACCAAAGTTTAAAATCTCTTATAAATTAGAATTTGCTTATTCCCACAGACTCGAGTACACGTACTGAATAAGAATTCACGTTCGTACGTAAAGTTTACTCACGTCTCTGCAAGCTACATTAACCACAGACTGACAATGTTCCCTTAGAACCGGATCAATTCTCCAATCTTCACCGACATCTGCTTCCAAAATTAACTCCTCCAACTGGAATTAATAACGCAAAATATTTCATAAGATTGCGATAATATGTATATACATCTTGTATGAATGTTTTAATTTATAATCTCTCTCTCTCTCTCTCTCTCTCTATCTCTCTCTCTCTCTCTCTTTCTCTCAAAAATAATATTTCTTCGAGAGGTTGTACTATTAACGAGCACATTAATCTTTAGAAAACTTTGAATCCTAAGATCCTCGATTTTTTCGGAGAAATTAGTTCTTTACCGCTCTTTGGCACTTTGGCGTGACTCTCGACTTCTTTTTCCTCGTCCTTGTGTGCTCCATTAGACAATGTATCGTAGCGCCGCCAACCTCGAGGCTGTTGCAGAAGGTTGTGATGTCGTTGGCACAGCCGTCCACGATCTCCGGTGATAATCTGTAATCCTCCATCAGGAGCTTCCTGTGATCAAACATTTCCGCCTGACAATTCCCGTCTATCTTGCTGCCGTTCTTCACGGCGGACTCCAGACAGAGCAAAATCTGCGCCAACTTGATCTCTTTGTCCTCGGACACGGATCGTCTACAGTGATAATTCCTAATATCTTCCTTACAAGCTTTGACCAGACCTTTACTAATTTTGTAATCAGAAGCAATGAGCTTCTCTCTCCTCGTCAATTGCTCTTGGCACTGTCCGGTCATCGATCTGTTAGTAGAAACACATTTTAAAAAATATGAGGGCAGAATTTTTAGATTTATGTGTTATATCAAAACTTAAATGTCGCTAAACATCTTAAAATTAATACTCAAAATTTCATATCGTTAAACTACTATGTTCTAAAACTTGGGTTAATAGAGTACATTTATTTATTCGTGTCCACATTAACCTGTCAGTTTTATGCTGCATCAAACATTTATACACCTGACCACTGCCCGGTCGGATCCTCGGACAGAATTTAATGTGATCTTGAGTACAGGCCATGTATAACTGGCGATCCAGCTTGATGTTCTCTGCTTGGATCTCAGACACATGAAGAATGTGCCTCCTACATTCCTGCTGCAATTGTTCAACGTGTTCTTGCAAGCACGCTAATATCTGACCCTGCGATATATCTCTGTACGGCTGCAGACTGTCGCACTTGAACTTCTTAATGTCGTTCGCACAGTCTGTCTTGAAGGGAGTCAGAATTCGGAAGTCACTGAAAGCGATCCACTCCAATCTCTGGATATATGTGATACAGTCAGGATCTCTGACCATTTCTCGTTTATCGATCAAACAAGACAAGTACGATCCATGGATGAAGTCAGAACGAGAACATTGCAGATTGTCCAATTGATTACCGCATGCTTTCCTAGCCAGCCTCTCTATATTTCGATTGTCTGTAATATTCTGGATATAGCCCCAAATTGCTTCTTGACACTTCTGATCAATTCCGGATATCTCGGTAGGCTATAAAATGATGGTTGTTAGACCTCTAGTATCGGACCTAGATTAGTGTTACAGCTAGACTTAAACTTTTTCTCCTTCAATTAAATACATACTTTGAAAGTCTGAATGCATTCAAGCAGTACGAGTTCGTCATTATTCCTCCCTATATCTCCGCAAAGATGATTTAACTTGTCACGACACTTGCCGTTTGTGATCATAAACAAACCTTCAATCTCAGGTTCTGTTCTGGATTCTAGTATATTTCTCTGAGTCCTCTTAGCTGTAACAGCAGCGTTGGAAAAGAGCCAGCTAATTCTAGCAGGCTCGTCAGTCTGCTGAGCAAATGCATCTCCAAAATAAGTTGATGTTGTACAATGGAATACCGATAGGATAAGAAGTGTATAAAGTATCTGTTTTATATGTTCCATCCTTAAAGCGATCAAACTTGACTTCTTAGCGAAATCATTACACCAGTATTCTGTAATGAATACATAACCGTGTTAAACACAAGTGATTTACAGTCCAAATAACGCTATTATATCATATTGAAGCTATTTGAATAAAGTGAGAAAAGCAAATTATACATGAAATATCGCTTAGTATAAAAAATTAGTAAGGAAAATAAGTACAACCTCGAGAATCCTTTTATACCACGACCGGTTTTTCTATTATTTCTTTGAAGCTTGTTAGTCATCTACTGTATGACGTAAACGTCATAAACGCACAAGTGCATTATTATCACAGCGATGTAAGCACATAAAATGATTGGTACAGAATGACAAGTAACATATAGTGAAGACACACACTGTGCATTTATTTTTACAGCGTCACCTTGTAGAACAGACGAGATACACTACCTGCGGTAAAATATCGATCTTTTCCTCTGGTACAACTGATATCGATAATAGAGGAATTTGCAGTTTCTTGGATTAAAAAAAAATAGAAATAACTAAAATATAGTCAACAAAAAGATTTATTAGGTAAATTGTAAATTATTAAATGTCAACGTGAAAAATTTACAAATACCTAAGGTAATGTATAAGATATTTATTTATAATATATTTATTAAAACAAAATGACAAAAAAGAAGAGAGAAATTCAGTAATAAAAATCTAATTTATTAAAATTAATATATCGATATGTATTTTTTTTCATTTCTTCTTAAGAGCCGTTGAAAGTTTTTAAATGCATTTTAAAAATATTCCAAAGCTTTCAAAACGTCACATAATCAACTCTGCCTGAAATGTCTTTTAAATACCGTGTTATCTAAGTACTATTAGTTAATATTAAAATCACCCATAATTAAAAATCTTTAATTTGAAATTAACAAGCGAATAAAATTAATTCATTTTAAGAAAATATTATATCATGCAGGAGATAAAAATGACCAACAACCATACTATGCATGCACGGACTCATATACTTTATTATATTTCAGAAAATATTTTTAAAACTTTTAAAAATATACATAGACAGCACAAAATATTCATAGTGTGACTTGTCATCTATACCCTTATTATTCCAGTCAGAAATTAATACAATTTATTATATTTATAAATATACAATAAAAATGTCAAGTAAATATATATACATCTTAAAATTATATAATTAAAAATTACAAGTCATATCTATTAAGCATTATTATTAATATTAACAACAGCATCATCAGATAAAAACAAAATATAACTTGCGATTAAGTATCAAGGTTTATGTTGGATATATATAGATACTACTAGATAAGTACTATTTGAAAAATGATTTAATTTATGATCAGCCATAAATTGTACATACAATATATCTGTACATACAAGTACCCCCCAAGTCATCCGTCGTCTCACACATACATATGACTATCCTTAAGGTAATTCTTGTTAAACTAATTATCATGTTTTTGTGATTCTCTTATTCTAAGTCTCGAACTTCACATATAGATAAAATTAAATCTGAAACATAAAACGATCTCGTTAGTTAAATGCGATGTGCTTCGTTTCTTTGGATTGCATGATTTGTCCTTTGGCTTACCTGCACAAGGACTGGGGTAAAGATGAGATAATGGGCCCATATCCTTGCGAATTATCATATAATTCAAATAACGGTGCAGCGACTAATTTGTAATTCTTCGGTACGGCAAAAAGAGCTAAAACAATTGAAATTTTCTTAGTACACTTACGACACTAATTCGTTTCAAATCGGTAAATCCTACAATCAAGTCTATCGATGTACCTTTCTCCTGCAACTGGACGAGAAACAATCTCTTATGCTCTTTCGGTTTTGTAATGTGAGGCGGTACGTATGGATATTGGGGCGGCTCAAAGTTCGGACGCCACCAGTTGCCAATGGTGTCTTCTATAACCCATTCCTGCTTCACTCCATCCTGCCGCCCAAAAGTCTAGAAATCAATCCAATTTGTTGTCTGATACTGTACTGATACAGAACCTCGCGAGTGAACTATGAAATAAAGTACATTCTTCTTTAGGTCAGTCCACTAAGAACATGGTTGCACAAATATTATCAAATCTCGAAACATTCTCTCTCGGCGGTCACATGATGACATCAATTTTAACAATATTCGAATTAACAATCGTTATGTAACAGCGTGTTCCTTTAAAATCTAAAAGCTGGCACACGGCTGTTTGCCGAAAGCACGTGTACGCGTGTATGCGACACTTACAGTTTCTTATCACGTATCTTGCCGATCCCTAATTAGACAAAACCGCTGTTGCACACGCACATCGACAGTTTCAGTCAAGAATATGACAGAAATTACGAATTCAGTCAAGTTTATTAATTGCGCCGTGGCCTAACAATCTCGTAGACGAATTCGAGCTAGACCTACGTATTCATCGTGCCGATCAGATACTTTCTTCTTACAGGGAGATTCTAACCCTACCTCGATGTCTAAACCGCTCTCCGGGCTTACAAAAATTTCAAGAAAGATATCGTATACAATCTTCTTATTGTTGTACATTCTTCCGTGTCATACCTCTTCCGTTTCTTTTTCTAACATATAACAAAAGAAATGAGAATAAGAACAATGTTCTTAGCTAACCGGATACAATGTAACGAGTGATATGTATATCCTCACTATTACGAACATCGAATTGTCCGGGCATGCAGCACGCTACAAGTATAAAATATTAATAAGAATAAAAGAACAAGCCCCCTTATACGGAGCTACAGGCCCGGTTACATTAGTTCTACAAAACATTTGCAGGGTATTTGTACAATGATGTTTATAAAGACAATGTTACGGTATCTAACATAATCAAAGTGCCACTCCTAGCCAGCCTGTAAGGCAGCGTAAGGCGTCGTGCTAACTGTTACCTCTGTAAGGAGCCGTTTCAGGCCCTCTACCTCGTCTTCTCCTGTATTGAGTTCTCCACCAGGTCTAGAATAACAAGAGGACGCAATGAGATTCCAATGTGCGGATATATACCTTACTAATCTTCTCATAATCTTATACAGCTTCGCTGAAACTTACAATTTGAAGAATGTTGTACCGAGTTGGAGAAGAAGAACGTGCGGTAATCCGTGTTCGTGTACCAGTAAGACGCCTTCTACGCTTCTCCGCATGCCGATCTTGTCGAATTCATCTCTCATGCGCTGAAACCTTGCTGGTACTGACGGATCTTTCTCGAAGAGTGGCTCTTTTGTTCCAAATGTATAGTTTGTCAAAGGATATCTATGATAAATGAGTCGTATTCTTTTGTTAGGCTCTTATATGTTTAACTCGATCCGTCGGAAACTAAATCCAGTTTTCAAAAATATAATCTGACGTAACATCACAATGTTCAACCATATAAACTATATAGTGTCCATATAATGTAAGACAATCTAGATACATGTAAATTCTCCTTCTACTAAACCGATAATGTTTATCATACTTTGATTTTAGCAACATTCATATTTTTATATTGTAACTCGAGAGCAACATAGAAAAGTAATATAGACATTTCAATTATGGAAAGAATTATATTTTGTTAATATTGAAAAGAGCCTTTATCCTTTAATGTTATATATATATTTCTGATAATAAGAGAAGGTATTACAATAAATATGCAAAATTTTGTATACAAATTTTATAGACAACCATATGATTCCATATATTCCACATAGAATGAAATTTCATATTTAAAAAAACAAATTTGCAACTTTCTTTATTCAACTTGTATTATATTTCATTATATTGCATATTAATAATGAAAATTTATTAATTTGACATTGCAATTTCAACATTATTGTAAATTGGNCTCATAAATACAGCAGTTTTCATTTACCATAAAATTGTTTCTATCAAATTCCAATATATACACATACAAAATATTTTTACACATTGTTACATGAGGTATAATTGTTCGGTAAATGATATATCGATATATCAAGTTTAGTACATGCCAAATATGACCTATTATTTTTGTGGCAGTATAATCATTGACACATATATTGAAAGGCAAATAATGTATGCATATTTAGTAATTTTTTCACTTGTTTTAACTGTCTATAGAATGTCTAATAGAAAATCGCTTATATCTACGCCATTTATATATNACGTATAAAATATTATACCTCATAAATACAGCAGTTTTCATTTACCATAAAATTGTTTCTATCAAATTCCAATATATACACATACAAAATATTTTTACACATTGTTACATGAGGTATAATTGTTCGGTAAATGATATATCGATATATCAAGTTTAGTACATGCCAAATATGACCTATTATTTTTGTGGCAGTATAATCATTGACACATATATTGAAAGGCAAATAATGTATGCATATTTAGTAATTTTTTCACTTGTTTTAACTGTCTATAGAATGTCTAATAGAAAATCGCTTATATCTACGCCATTTATATATTACATCTTTGTATATATTCTCAATAAAGACGTTTTTTTTTTATTTAACAGAACATTGTATGTTTTAAGGTATTTACTGGAAAAAAAAAATATTAAAAATGTTATGATCACAAAACAACTGAAACTGATAATTAATATGGGAAAGTTATCAAACAAAATTGTACATTTGTATATCTGCAAGAATATTTTTCAACATCCAATTTAGGGTATAAAATAATGTGCAAAGATATGGTTTTATAAATGCAGATATAATTATAAACATAAAGTGGTGATAATTTATATATGCGCTTATGATATTACATAAATATCATATATAATCGCGTTTGTTTTAAGAGTCTTTATAGTTCTTGCATCAAGGACACTGCAATATATTACATACAGCAAAAAGTAATATAGTAATAAATAATTTCCAGTTATATGTTATTTTCAGCAAAGCAAGATATCGATTAGCCACTTGCTGAACTAGGCATTATTCTTTAACATTGCAATATTCTCTATAGAATCCATTATTATCCTCTTATAACAAACTAGTCAAAATATACGCAATATGTGTATATATATATAAATATATATATATATATACATTACATTACATACTATCTTAAGATAATCATTAAATATATATAATATAATTATGACTATAAACTCTGATATTTTTATAAAATACATATACATATAAATATATCTTACATGAGGCCTGTTCTTTTTAGTTGCGAGGGGATTGCACTGGAACAGAAGTAGGTCGTGCAAGGCAATATAAAATTTGATAAAAACAGAAATATAAAGAAGGATAAAAATATATTAATATCAACATAACATTATAATTTTTATATGTCACCAATAAAAAATAAATTCATAATATATATATATATAAATTATACATTACTATATACTTTAGTACATATTTGTATCAATCATACTTTACCCAATGTACATATTTACATATATATTATATACATATGTATATATGTATGCATGTGTATATATATTATATATATATAATATTTGTATCTGTGTACATTGTGTTTTTAAGATTATCACCTCTTTAATTTCAGATTATAAATAAAATGTATTCCTCAATTAAATGAATCTCACTGATATTCAAAATTGCTTTTACAAAAAGGTCAGTAATACTTGATGTCATTTCCAAGAAAAATGACACTCTAATATATACTTCTTACACTAGTGCAGAAGATTCAGCTAAAAAGAACAAACCCATGAAATGCAAGAGCAAAATTATCAGCAAAACATATATGATTTCCTTAGCGTTGAGCATCACAGATTATACAAACTTAGAAAATAACACAGTCTTGTTAATCTCAACTTACATCTGACTGATCGTGCATATGAGACTTCCTAAGATATATATGTATTTGCTGCACTTTTTTGATAGTTAAACCCGAAAAGGTGACACAGAATTGGAAATCTCTCTCCATTCTCGCACGCACGTTACGAATCAACAATCGATTTCATATTGTGCAAAAGAAAACTAAGAACAGTAACTACTACGAGTATATAGATTTGACAATATTAGTTTACAACGACATTGTGGAGAGGACATGATTGACGCTTTATGTGAATTAAATGTTGATACACCTCAAGAGTAATAGTTCGTGCGAATAAGATATATGTACTAAGATATTATAAGATATTACCCTAAGAAGATCGAGAATTCTAAGCAAGTGATATCGTCATGAATATTCACTGCTATTATTTGCACGATACTGTCAGTGATGTGCAAGTCACAATGATTTTTTACTTTATATATATACATGACACATTAGTTATATTACTCTCACGCGATTTGATGACAAACAAAATGTACTGGCTATACAAATGTAAAGATTGGTTGATACGAATTGCTTAAAATTTCAGACCTTCGTGCTTAAAAGGAAGATGAACAGCCGCTTCATGGTTATACCGTTTAAGATGTAACGAAAGAGCTTTAGGAGCACAATTTTAATTGCTAGCGTCTCTTCATCGGCCATAGTTGTTCTACAGAGAGTCAGAATATACATGAACTCCGAGAGATAGTAAAACGTGAATTAAACCACACCTTACATTACGACTTACAGATTGACAGTTCTGTTGATGGTCACAGACTGATTCTGCACCACTTTCCCCTCGAACGAGCTATTACTCGCCCGCCGTGGCCATCCGCTACCCTTGACTTGGCTCGCTGCCATCGCCATTTCGTTCCGTGTACGTCTAATCGTCGGAAACGCCGCGAACGAAGAACGAACGCCACGCGCGAACGATTTGCCGCCGGTCGCAGTACAAACTGAAAATATGTAATTCCGTGGCGGGCGCGCGCACCAATTGAATCTGTCCGTTCGACGGGTGCGTTCGAAAACACAACGTTTGAGTGTTAATGCCTCCGATTGAGGCATTCTTTTGGATCCATGAGTATCGGTCCGCAATAAGTATTTTAAGCCTTAAGCCTTAAGAAATTGACCAACCACTGTCGAATTTAATGTGATTAATTAATTGTGATTGGTCAATTGGACCGCTTGCCGGATGGAAATACCGAGTTCTGATTGGCGCGTTTCTGAAAATGGATGGGAACACACCAACACATTCGGAACGCAGTGCAAGCGATCCAGTGCGAAAACAAACACCGCGTGTCGCTGGCTTTACTTTCGTAAAAGTGAAGGATCGAAACAACTGCTACATGACGGCGCAGGGGCACGAAGTCGCATCTAATGGTTCCGTAGTCAATGGTGTACGGGGTCCACTCGACTGAATGCACGGCAACGACAGCATTTTTCGAGCGAGCTTCACGCTGCAGGGAAGGGCACTCGAAGATTACATCGAGGCACAAGTTCGATAGCTTGTCGCGTGAAAAATTGTTTCCATCGTCCGTAATCATCGTCCTCGTCATGAAATACTTCACTTCCGCGTAGTAATTTCGGTGAGTGAGAATATAACTAGCGTATCGCGCTGATATTTTGTCCTATACAATATTTCGTTTACGCCCTTAATGGCGGATATGTTGAAGCGATGTAATTACCGCATTTCTTATTATTTCGCGTGAGTTCTAAAGCGAATCTTTCTCTCTCCTAACTCATTTTTTCCTCGTAAAACCTGTCTTAATCGCACAGTCGTACTTGTCGATTTACGAAATTTTTTACTGCGCGTCTTGTTAGAGAGTCCGCCTCTTTGCCAACGAAACGTTTACAATATGGCGTATGGAATGCGTATGGCGTAGTGAAACGCAGATATTATTACGAGATATGTGACATTAAAGAATTTTTTATGTAGATTAGCTATCAAAAAGTCGCACGATGTTTACAATAATTTCGATTCGATATATATTTATTCCGGTAACTGTAAACTTGGCACTCGGCACATTACGCCTGATTTTTTTTATCGAATATAATTCTCTTTACTCATTATATAATATTTATGTTACGACAACTTAAGCCGTAAAGTATAATGTTTAACATTAAATCCATTATTTGCGGTTTTTTTTTTTTTTAACTAAAATATAGCTTTAGTCTCTGCCATTCTAGAATGTCATTTCTTTGTCACATTTTTTTGTGAGATATATAATATTTTGTTGTAAAGATATTGGTGTCGAAAATAAAAGCATTTTGCAGATCTCAAAAATTACATACACATATATGTAAGTGCGTGTGTAATTTGGCAGATAACTATCCAGATAAGAAGTTAAATGCAGATATTTATGATTGCTGTAAAATTTAGGTAAGGGGCGTTGTTACAGTGAGGGAAAACTGGTGTATGTTGCAGGGTTTTAGACCACTCAGTGTGTGTTAGGTGACAAGAACAGATTCGGCCTCTTCGATGGATTTTGTACAATGACATGGTGCAGTTAACTACTTCTTTCGACTTCCACATTTCGTTGTTCTTCACTGATGGTTTGCTGCTCGGTCGTCTTTGTTCTCATCAACTCTTAGCTTTCGTCGTACGTTTTAGCTGAGACAAAGAAAGAGAGAGAGAGAGAAAGAGCAAAGAAGAAAGAAGTATCTCAAGTTTCTGAAGTTTCTAAAGTCAGAAGGTAATTCTTCATTAAGTCATGTAATAAAATTAGTTCATAATTCAGGAGGGAAGTGTTCTGATTCTACTACAGCCTCGTTTAGCTGTCTATCGTTTTTGCGAGCACTCCGTAATTATTTTACTGAAATATCTCTATTAATATCCACAATTCCTATGCGATTTTGCTTTCACTGTATATTCGGAGTCTAATATACTGTGGTGGTAAGTAAATCATGACCCTGAATTTACAGAATAAATAAAGAAACCATGTAAAACATTCGTACAAAATAAGTTGTACAACATGTTTTGCATTCACATGGTGAATCTCTTCTTCATGTTTCCATTATGATATTATTAATCGCACGGAGTTCGCCCTTAACTATTTGACTTATACTATAAAACGTACCTAACAACGAATTAAGCAGGATTTACATAAATGTCTTTCTGTACTAGCAATAAAACCTGGAGAAATCCTTCGTAAAGAAAGATAAAAATTATTATTTCCTAAGTACAAAGATCGTAAAAAGATATAAGAGCTTATACTTTTTACCTCGTGAGATTAAGATAGTAATGTTGCATCCGCAATAAGTTCTACTCCTAATCAAATACTTTTCGTTATATTATCATACACTTTAGTGAATTATGCCTACGTAAAGAATTATGAGACGTTTCATTATTTATTATAAGACGTTACGTATACTATATATGTATAATTGCGTAATTTTAGAAATAATTTTTTTAACCGATAAAAGGTAAGTTTTTTTTAAATATAAAATCGTCACTGCTTATGTACGCAGTGATAGTTAATTAACTTAGCCTTTTCCAAGAAAAAGTTTTTTTAATCATAATTTTTATCGTGATCACTACTAGATATATCATTTCATTTTATTGTTCTGTAATCTTATCTAAGATCCTGATTAATAATTTTAATCTTATCTGAAATTCTCATTATTTTCGCGTAGGGGATAATGTCACTATTATAAAAAGATATATGTAATGGGATTACATACTCATCCTGTTATATATATATATATATATACTTAATGAAATAAAAATATATTTTAGGTACGCTACAAAACATTAAAAAGCTATTCTTGTAAGTTTTATTTAATGGAATATATTATATATACAGAATACACATACTATCGACACGGAAAAATACAATATTATAATTCTAAATATTTTAAGAAAATAAGCAAGTTTTCTTCGTGGGTCTTCTTCATCTTTCTACATCTTCATTTTTAGAAGGCTTAAACGAAATTAAATTAATATCTAATACGTAACATTAATCAACTTCTTGCTAAGGGAAAAGCAATTCTAAATTTATCACACGTTAAAATATCTTCCAACAGTGAAAATTTTTGTTGTAACATAAAAAGAAGAATGGAAGGTGTATCTTAAAACTGAAAACTACAACCGAAATAATGCAATGAAGTGCAGTTTACATGATTCTCGAGAGGTGCAGGGTATCATCCTTATTCATACGTATTTTATTACATAGTTTAACATAAAACATGTTGCAGCAGTGCTCGAATTTCTTTTAATTTAATTTTCACGTTATTCGTACCGCGTCGAAACGCAAAATCGTGAACGTTTATTTATTTAACGAATATGCGGAACTAAAAATCCACAGTTACGAAATATGATGAAAAACAAAAAGTATGATCTATTCGTGAACTCATTATTTTAAACTACAAAACGGACCTTCACTCTGTACAAAATGACATTGCGCTTGCGTCTTACCGATACTTCGCATCCCTCAAGATCTCTACAGCATTTTTTATAATCGACAAATTTCTTAAATATAATTTAACCGACAACTTTCGTGCGCGCCTATCTTCGGGACACGGTTGTAAAATAAAACCACCTTTCTTACATAATATCGCAAAAGGAGAATGTATCCTCGTACGCTGAACTGAAGGGTTAAAAATATTAAACTAAGAAGATTACTCGGTAACCAAATAACCATCGTTATCCCCGAACAAAGAAAACGGACAAATTATGCTGAAAGAGACGAAATACGTGTAAATGATCGACTCGTAACAGTAGAATCGTTCTGTTTTTTTGTTCCGTCGAACTGAAATTCTCGACGGCGTTCCTCGATGCCTGGATAGTAACATGCGTATAAACCGAAAGTTGCATATGTATCTTTTTTCTTTCTTTTTATTATTTCGATTAAGTCAATCAAGTGTCGACCAAATTGCGGTATACGTAATAACGCAACGAGGAAGCAGCAACGGACGGCTGAAGTACGTCGGTGTGGCTGCAATTCGACTTGCTTCCATCGTTGCGAACTCTCTGGAATCGGATTGCGCATGATGCCATTTCAGGTGGACGACACAGAGACCGATTTTCCCCGGTCCTTGCACGCGCGCGCATGTACACATGTAGACGACACGCTGTCAACGATCTGCGTTGATATCACGGCCTTTTTTCCATTATTTTTTTCCTCTTTTTTTTTTCTAAGCTTGCCTTTAAATTTTGCGGCCGTAACGCCGTTCGAATGCGCCTCGATGTTTCTCTTTCGTGTCGAGAGAGTGTCCGGCCGACGTGATTGAGAGAAAAAGAAACGGTAGATTTCGATGCCTATATGCGAGTATTGGAACGAGGAGAGATCTAGGGAGGTAGGTCTCTCCGTTTAATTGAGGAGGAGCGGTCGCCAGTGAGAGAGACGACGGGAGAGTGTCTTGGTCGTTCCCGAAACGGTTGTAAGTCGACGCAGCTGCAGATTGCCCTAAAATAGAGAGAAAAGGCCCCCCGGCGGCTGCGACTATCACGCTGTCGTCATACGTCGTCGGCCGATGTGTAACGCAATTTATTCCGTCTTTGTGTTTTACCGTGGGGTGCTTCGTGCTGTGACTGAGATTCGGATCTCCGAGTCTCGCGACTTGAACTCTGGCACCCCCCCCCCCCCCCCCCCCCCCC
>NW_014559899.1:60030-72838 GCF_001313825.1 Dinoponera quadriceps
CCCCCCCCCCCCGAATTCTCTCCTTGCAACTTTGCATCCGCGCGAAATTGTCCCAAAAGCGCGCGAATATCTCGCGAAAGGATGGTCTATCTTCCGCTGTACAGTGTGTTACAGAATTACTTTGCGGAAAAGAAAGAAAGAAGTCGATACGAGGCACAGTTTTAAGTAGGCGAATCGGCACATCGCTCGCACATGGCGCGATCACACGCTGGACACGTGTCTAGGCCATCTAAAGAAGCCTCTTCGTCAAGTTACATCACGCTACCATAAAGCTATTTTTGTTCCTTCCACCGCGCTTGCGAAAGTAGCAGCCCTATAGGCGATCGGTGAAGCCTACAATAACCCGAACGATCTTTAAGTTACGACTTAATATAAGCAATTTAGCTCTTACTACTGACTAAATGTTGTTTTTCTAGCGACGGGTGTGTTGCTACAAAGCGATTATTTATCCACGTGCGACGGTGACGTTGGAATTTGCGGAACCACGGTATCCTCGAATTCCAGCCGCGCGACGGCGCGCTCTCTATCTGTGTCTGATCAACAACCGTTTAATTAAGATCTGCTTAAACAGTTGCTACCGTGCGTTCACGATGATACGGCAGAAGTCTCACCACTCATCCTCGATATGTCAGCCTGCTCCGAGAGAGAAAAAGAAAGGAAACGTTCCGTTGCATCTGACGGCGCGCGCATCGTTAGCGTTAGTCACTCGTTGGAGAGTTTTTTGCAATAACGTTTCTCAGACACGGTGACGCGCATCTCGGTATTCACCGCCGGTACTGCGAATTTGTCAGTTTGTGTTGCGTATCTGTAGATTTGAAGTGCTGACGGTGAATACCGGAACGCACTTCAGCGTTCGCCGTGTCTGAAGAAAAAATGTTATTGCAAAAACTCCCTGTTTTCATCGCGAAGCGCACTGCTTGAGTAACCCCGGGTGTACCCCTGACTCCTCCGATCAGAAAAGATCGAGCGATTTTCGGCAACGGAAGGTGCGGCTTTCAATGACAGGATAATTGCGGAAGAAGCGTCACACGCGACGCAGACCGGACTCCGCTCCTCCCGTGCGATCCATCTTTTGAGGGGACACACGACGTAATCGAGCACTCCTTCCCTCGATCCCGGCGGAAGGATTTTCAGCAGTTCTCGCGGGGGATGATGGTGGAAGCCCCGAAGAAACCGGACCGAGCGCCGTCGGCACGGAAACAGACACACGCGTCTCGCGCGCTCCGAGAGACAACGGGGAGACGAGCCGTCGATTAGCCGAGTCGGGGGAGATCGACGATGACGATGACGACGACGACGATCTTGCCCATGTGCGTTGTGCGATTGTAAATATACGCCCTGGGAGAAAAAAAAAGAAGGGAGGCGTGTGTGTCGATCCGCGTCTCCGTATGCGTGCGACTGTGGAAATTCCTCGGAGTCGTGAAATCCTGTGTGTCGACCGTGTGTTTCGAATCTCTTTCTCACCTTTCTCTCTCTCTCTCTCTCTCCCCCTCTCTCCTTCCCTTCCTCCCTCCCTCCCTCCCTCTTTCTCTGCTCCTCTGCAAAATATCATTTCGAACACGTGGCAAAACGCGCGCGCGCGCTGCACTTGTCACAGCGCAGCACGGAGGTCCCTCATTGCGCGTGAGGGTCGAGAGCAGTCGCCCGTTCACACCCGAGTCGTTCGTTTTTCGAGAAGGTGAAAATTTCTTATTTTTAACCATCTCGTGACTCACGAGGTCCTTTACGGCCGAGCCGCCGCGCCGTCTGATAATCACGGTCTCGCAACGAAGGTGGAACGATGTAACAACGTTGCTCGTTGGCGCGCTCGTGGCTCGTGAAAATTGCCGATTACGGTGCACCGTGCACTGTAATTTACGGTCGCCCGAAATGCGATGATGACTTCCGAATAATACAGCGAAAGATCGCTGCGAACGCGCTCCGCCAGATCCGTTCTCCCCCCTGCAAAAGAGAAAAGAGACGTTTATTTCCCACACCCCGTTTGATTTCGTGTCACTTGTCGGAACGTTGTTTCGTCAATATCGTTGCGTCCGACTCGTTTTCGCCGGAGCGTCTCTTCACCGAATCAACGAATGTTACTTCCTCTTCCGCCTCCCGAACTGTCATTCGATACTCAGAGATGGAACTCTCCTTCTCCCGAGGATTGCGATGTCTACGATCACGCAAGAATGGAAAATTTCTTCGCACTTACCGTTTAAAGCACCTGGAAACTCGAACTCCGGCTCAAGGATCCTGTAATGTTTACGTTATCAGGGAGCGTGAATCACTTCCTCGCCACTTGATTCTTTTAGAATACTCGAAGATCGAACTACTTGTTGCTGTTGCGGATCGATATTCCCATGTGAATGGAAACCATTTCGTGCTCCTGCTGCTTCAGGCTTGGAAATGAGGTCATTTTCAAGATCAATGTGTCTGTGCTTCCTCTTCGACTGCGAGAAACCCGCAATTCGACCTGCGATCGATAAACACTCGAATATCTTTCCGCACATCTTTCGCGCTGAATGTTTCCTCTCTGGGGTTTTCAGTTCATTCTTTTTTTTTTTTTTGCTTTCAACCTGCATGTCGGAAGATTTGACGATCGTTTAAAAAGAGTAAGCTAAAAGCCGACGATTCGATTGTTGACGTGTACGAGCGTACGCAACGCGCGTGGGTGTATTTGTGTGTCTTGGAGCGTTCCTCTGCCAAATCCTCGGCGCCATCGGAGTTCGCTGTAATAATAAAACCGTCAGGTGCACACGTCACTGTGGGGTTTATCGGGCATTTCTGCTCTCTTCACGAAGATATAAAACGTGTCTCGTGTGCCAACGCTAGCACTAACATGTAGGTCGTCCCATTCCGATCTATTTGATAGCGAAACTGAGGCGAATGTGTTTTCCTGTTTATAGCGGATTGTCAAGAAGCTTTTGAAGTTTGAGACTTTATCTGTTAGGAGAGAGAGAAAGAAAGAGAAAGAGATTTAAATTTCTCGTGCACTAGCCGTTCGTACGCGATTGTGGCCTTTCCACGAGTTTTATTTTGGTATATGGATATAATCGTGCCGGAAACTAATATAGCGGTGAAATTGCTGACTCACCGCTTTTCTTTCGTGAAATTTTAATGATGTTACTCGGTTTATAATTGTTAGTTTGCTTTCAAACTGTAATCTTGTGGAAAATTAACCATTAGAAGTCATGTGAAATTTATTGTTCCGGAAACTAAACGGTGAAAAGACTATTCGGTATATATACGTTAGATTATCTTTCCCTTAATAAAAACAATTTATTAAGTGCAACTCTGATAATTAAAACCTCTTATTTCACATGATATTTGCTTTTATCTGAAAGATATTTAAAATTAAGTCGTGTAAATCAGAACTATAATATATTACTCTTCTTATACTTAACCAAATAATAATGATCAAACTAAAAAAGTGTAAAACATCTTAAAATCGTAATATCTTAAATTCCTCTTCTTAAAATATCTGAAATAAAACAATAAAATTATAACACGATAAAAATAAAAATTGCGTCTGTAATATATTAATAATGAGTACCGACTTCTTCTATAACTGCAACAACGATCATTATCATAACACGTACTTTTAATAATGTCGATTAAAATTAAGAAAATTAAAATAGAAAATTTCTTTGTTAAATGGATACTCGAAAAAAGAAAAAGAAGTAGCTCCCACAGCTAAAAACTAGCTTTCACGGCTAATAAAAGCTAGGTTTGGTAACTAAATTTCAGTTGTATGGACAGCTAATGTCTTTTTTCCGTGTATGCGCACTAAAATTAGCGATTTGCTAATCTATCTAATAATCACAATAATTTGCAATATTCATAATAATTAACAATGTTTAAGTCCTGGTATAAAATCATTTTGTCCGAAATAAATTTTCTATTTTTTTCCTCAACGAAAAAGGAAAAAGAAAAAGATCGATGGCACGACGGTATGTTGCGCAATACAACTTGGGGATTTTGAATCTTTCTGTATTTTTTAATTTCGAACGTAAATAGCGAAATATCTCGTGTGGGTGTTTTCGATAAGTCGCCGTTAGCGTGGAAAGTTTACGCCGTAGTTGCGAACAGCACGGTAAAATCTGTACCCGACAGCTGCGGCGCGCGCATAAATGTCAAAGGTGATCACTCTCGGCGAAACAATCGATCGACTGTGTCAGGATTGAAATTAATTGCCATGTAATAAACCATGAATTAAAGCAGGAGCGATCGCACTGGCTGCGCAAATGCGGGAAGATACGCGCCAACGCACGAGAGTGATTGATAGTGCTGCAACAACTAACTAACCAGCCGCTAGTTTATACTTTAATGCACACGTGCAAGCAGCTTAATAATGCCAAGGATGTTCGTCCCATTACGAATGATATTCGCCAAGCCATCGATGTGAAGGGAAAGCCACTGTCCGAAATTTTTCTCGAAATGGTGTACAAAATAAACATTTTTTTATTCCGCGCTAGTTTTCGCAACGATTGAGTACGAGTTGGCACAAGTGAATATATTCTCCTTGTTAATTTAATAATTTTTTTTAACGTATCGGATGGTTTCATTGAAAAGGATAAATCGATTCACGAGCGCCAATGTATTGGTTTACATTAATCGTTTGATACACGTATTAACTAATAGTTTTCTATTAGATTATTTTAATTATGATCTCTCTTTGATTATCTACGATATCGATGATACATGTAAACGACGGCATACCAAGCTAGTACAATACACATCAAAAAGTCGTATCATACCAGTTTAGTACATGGAAAAAAGGAATTAGCTGTTCATATAACACATACTTGAAATTTAATTACCAGAATGACTCTAGTTTTCAGCTATGGAAGACAAACAACGGAGACAAAGAGAATTGGCTAAATTAATTAAATATCATGTTGCGTTATATGGACAGCTAATTTTTAACTGTGGGAGCTCGTTTTTAGCTGCGAAAGCTACTTCTTTTTGTCGTATAGTGTACGATATCAAATCGATATCAAGTTAATCTGATAAGAAGTTATTAGTTAATGTGCGTATGAAACGACCGGTGTAAATTAGACGATTGATGGAATATCAAAAAAGGTGTATTTTCCTCGATTAATCGAGATTTATCATTTTAAATCTTCATTCAATTCTGTGTCCCGTCGACCGTGATAAGCGTCGCTTGAACATTTATTTCCTTCTCGAAATATATGCGTTCGAGCAGCTTTTATGCTAATAAATCCCATTTAACCGCTTTTCAATCACGTATCCATCCTTGCGTCACTTTTCCGGTCGGGTAGCCGCTGTTAAAATGCATATGAATTGAACTACTACCGCATAATAAAATTTACATGACACGCGTGGCGTATTCCCACCGCTTATTTTTACGTCACCGAAAGAAATGAACAAAGCGAGCTACGATCGCTTCGGATGCGTCGTTCGGTCAAGGAGAGACATCTCGTTGTTCGCTGCCTTGCTCGTGCGATATCACATTTGTTAAATCAGTGCGGGGAGAAAGTTTACTTGCCTGCGAAGAGCGTTGTGCAAGTTGCGACACAAACACGTTGCGCGCGAACATGAGGAATGTACGCCTCCGCGCATTCGGTAATCGAAAATCGTATACCATTTCTCACGTGATCCTTCGCAACTGTCGCAGTGATTAGGAAACATGGAAATGAGAGAGAAAATCGCCTCGCATTCCGGCGATTGATCATTTATTCCCGACGATAACGGACTGCAGAAGAAGCGAATACTTAGGAAATTATTAGCATTTCGAGTTTTAATACCTCCCCTCTTCTCGTTACTCCTCGATACGTAGTGGTTTTGCCGTCGTGCTACCATACTACTAAATAACAATACTAAATACTAATAAAATTGGACGTAATAATAATAACAATAATAATAATATAATAAAAATAAACATGTATATAAACAGCGTGCGCCGCGTTAACTTAAAATAAATATTAAATATTAATCGTGCGGGGGCAGACATTCATAGGCGATGTATCCGTGTAAAAATTAATAAAGAGGATATATTTCTGGAAAATGTATTTTTATTTCCTCCTCTCTGCTACGCAACTACTGAACCGTATCCCGTCGGACGTCTTCAACTCTCTTGATCGTTTTACCATCGGCGAACTACTTGGCTGTCAAAGCGACAGTCAAACCGGACGATGTGTATTCCCCGTCGTTTAATTTCGTTGCTTCTCGGCTCGGTTGCAGATACAAGCATCGCATAAAGTGCGAAAATGAGTGTCATAATCAGGCTGCAAAACCTGGCATGGTCCGCCAACGCATTGGACATACGCCAGTTCTTCCGGGGCTTGAGTATTCCGGAGGGAGGAGTGCACATTGTCGGCGGCGAGCTCGGAGATGCGTTCATTGCATTCAGGTAAATAATCGATCGCGCGAAAAGAAGAACAAGGAAAGGATGTGACCGGACGGCGAATGCATTGGCATCTCTTACTTGCTTTCTGCGCCACCCGATCGAGATCCGATGAACGATGTTAGGCAATTCGAGTAGTTGCAATCTGTCTAATAAGAGCGTCACCGACATAACTTTTAAACTGTTTATTATAAAAAAATAAAAAAAAAAATACACATGTACTATATAATCAGTACTACAACGCTCTTGATAAGTCGTCTAATCATCATCATTGTCAATTACCGCCTGGCACCTTCCAGGTATATTTTTCATCAATATAACAGCATACTCTCGAGACAAAGATCGCCATATTGAAAGAATCTGATTTCATCGTGTCACACTTTTCCCCCACGCAACTTTATCTTCATTAATGCCCAGATATTTTCAATAGGACTTTCGCCTGATTACTGTGATGGTCAGATTGAATGTTTCGATGTTACTTTCTTCCTTCCATTGGGAGCAAAGACGACTCCGATGTTTTGGGTCGTTGTCCTCTCGAAGGATCCAATCCTGACCTTTACATTGAAACCACTTTTTTCGACAGATGATATTGAACGCTTTCTGGTAAATTTTGATCGTTGGCATTCAAATTCTCCGTAAGGTAGATACGAATTGAATCACACGCAGAATCGAATCAATATAAGATCTGAGATAGTTATCGTTAGGTTTGTGTTTCAAACGATCTGTTTTATCATGCTGGTTACCTCCGTGCGCTTCCTCGCTTATTTGAAACAACACGACAACTGTCTCAAGGCCTGTATTGATCCGATTCGCCGCCGTCTACCTACTTTACGCTCCGGTACTCATCCTTAAATACGTCGTTCTTTAGCGACAGTCGGACGACTTGGACCCTCGTCGTAGGGGAGAGTCCTTCTACCTGCTCGTTCAAAAGTTTTCGATATAACGGTTTTCAAACAGAAGTTTGCCCGGTCATGCTCTTATTAGACAAATTGTATTTGATTGTTTTTTTTTTCTTTTACTTGTCTTTTTAGAAGTGATTTGCATTCACAGCTAAAGATCATTTGGGTATAATGCATTTATAATAATCATGCGACAATGCATTAATATCAATAGAATAAAGTGGAAGGTTAAATAATGGATTAAGGAGTCATTCAACAATTACGTTACACAACGAGCAAGGAGGAGGGATATTAGTTTGTCTGACAGCTGTGATGGTAGGAAAGAGGGGAGAGAGTAGGCCATGGAACGTCATAAGCCCTTGGCACACGATGCTTATTTTCGTGCTGGATTTAAAGAAATCCAGTAACAATGTAGAAGTGGAAAGAGGGGATAATATTACATAATATCAGGAAGCTGTCCAAGTATTTTGTGAAAAATGTTTGTGAAAACGAAGGGGATGAGGGTAAAAAATACTCAAACTCCGCATGAAAATTTCGTGATTCTTGAATGGCCTCTTAACAGTGAATAAATATATTTCCGAATATATATTAATAGATTATTATTAGTACGTTAAAGATAATGGATAAAATAAATGAAAGGAATCTAAAACAAAACTATACGAAAGCGAGGTAACATTACGAGCATCATGTTCGTTGCAATTAATTTTAATTTTAACAGTATGGCTCTATCGTAGCTCATTCAAAAGATAATTACATAAGACGCGTTAGAAAGTTCTAATGAGTTGCTGACGCAAGTGCATAAAGGAAAGGTTTAGTTTCCAGCCATTACCGAACTTCATTATTATGGACAGTAATAATGAAATAATTATCTTTCTTCTTGCGTTTAACTCTCTCTCTAAACTAGTAAAATAATAAAATTATCTGACGCACCAGAGATTAATTATCTACGCACATATGTCATAATATCTTAACTTATTATAACCTAATTATAAAATAGTATTTATTATATATGCAAAAAATTAAATTTCAAGTCATTCAAAATTATATAATTATAAATTATATATTATATAAATTTTTGAGAATCATGGGTTATACATATATAAAAGTGATATATGGAGAAAAATAATTTGCTGACCCTATGCTGACCCTATGCTGGATTATTTTGCTAAATCTACAAATTATTTTGCTTTATGAACAAATTGGTAAATGCAGGACAACACCATTTTGTTTCAACAGCAAATTAACAAGGACCAATTGACTCAGCAGAATTTTTCTATCCTGGCAACAAAACTGTTTTTCTCTGATTACGAATAATTCGCTAATTTTATTATGTCAGCTAAGTTTTATCACTGTTACAATGAATACGCAATAACAACAATATACTGAAAGAAGGATTTGGTAACAAATATCAAAATTTGCTTAATATATGCCAACTAAATGTAAACCAAAAAACCCTCTTTTCAGTGTGGTGTTTTGCTACGAAATAACAAAATTATTTTTCTCCTTGTACAAATTTAGAAAATTCCACGAGGACGCCCGTAAATGTCCGAAAGAGCGGTACGTCTTCTCGAAAACAGGAAAGCACTCGTTCTTCTCGGCATGCCTGTTTCGACACCGCACTGAAAAAAGGATTTGGTGAATATTCGCAGACGAAACGTTTGATTATTGCAACCAAATGATTTAGTTCCACATACTATATATACAATATTACAATTCCACATATTATATATTTAATATACAGAACAAAATTCTTTGATTGCAGTAATCAAATATTTGGTCGGCAAATATTCGGCGAATTTTAGCACTTATTATACGAAATCCTTTCTTCAGTGCGCGTCCTTCCAAATCAGATCTTTTACGTGGCAAAAAGAGCACCGTGCTGCGACTAAATCTCACGCGGTGATCGATGAGACGAGTCGCTCGTACGAATCCCACGTAAACGGTCGTCGTTTCGCTGTTGCAGCACCGACGAAGACGCCCGGCAGGCGATGATGCACGACGGCGGCAAGATCAAGGAGATGAAGATCAAGCTGCTGTTGAGCTCCCGCACGGAGATGCAGAAGGTCATCGAAGCCGCCCGGCAGCAGACGCTGAGTCTGCAGACCTTCATGCAGGCGCCGGTGGCGGTGCCGCCGGTGGTCCAGGCGAAGCCGGGCTCGCCGAACGAGAGACGGGACAAGGAGAACGAGAACGAATCGAGCAAGGAGCGCAAGGAGCGTCGCGACAGATCGAGGTCGCGGGACCGGTCGCGCTCCCGCGACCGCGACCGGGACAGGGACCGGCGCGATCGGGACCGAGGTAGAGACCGACGACGACGGGATCGCAGCCGATCCCGGGACCGAGAACGGGACAGGAGGGACCGGCGGCGGCGTCGGGACCGTTCGAGGTCGCGGGACCGCACGAGGTCGCGCGACCGTGACTCGAAGAGGAACTCGACGGGCGATCGGCGGAAGGACGTGAACGAGGAGGACACCAGCGACGTCGTGTGCGTCGGTCAGTTTCACAAGGACAAGCCGCCGGGCGGGGCGAAAAAGCCGCTGGAGAACGGCGTGTGGGAGGTGCCGCCGCAGACGCAGATGCAGGCCGCTCTGCTGGCGCCGGGGATCCTCGGCGCCGGCGTCGCTGCTCTGTCGCAGGACTCGGAGCAGCGGCCGATGAGCTTCGGCACGTCGGTGATCGGCCAGCAGCCGATGCTGCAGTCGGCGGCCGGTCAGTTCAACATAAACGGCCTGAACGGCGTGAGCAACCTGATGCAGCCGCACGTGCCGGCCCTCGGTGGACACACGGTGGGCATAACGCCGAACCTGAACAGCGGCAGCCTGCCCGCCCTGGGCGGCCTGACGACGCGCCCCAAGGAGCCTTGGAGCCAGGGCGAGCAGGGCAGGCTGGACCAGACGCGATTCCCCGGCAGGGGCTCGAATCAGTTCAACAACAACCAGGAGTACGGCACGAACGGCAACTACCGCGGCGCCAGGCCGAACAATCCCTTCATGAACAAGGTGCAGGAGCTCGAGGGCCGTCGCAACCCGCACGCATTCCAGTCCGGTAGCTCGTCGAGCTACGGGAACTTCGAGAAGGAGCGGCAGACGTCCGGCAGGAAGTCCGGCAACTCGAGGTTCTCCAACGACAGCAAGAGCGGCGGCGGCCACTGCGTCGAGATCCGCAACATGCCGCTGAACGCGACCTACTCGGACCTGCGTTACGCTTTTCAGGGCATCCACATTCGCAAGGACGGCATGAAGATAATCAACGACAATCACGGCAATCGCGTCGGCATCGCGTACGTCAAGTTCAGCAAGGCCGAGGGCAAGGAGCTCGCGCTCGGCACGACCAGATACGTGCGGGGTTCCGAGGTGGAGGTGCTACACCTGGACGAGAACATCTTCGACAAGACCGTGAACTCCTACTCGCCCGACAAGGAGAGGTCGGAGGACAATACGGAAAACGACTTCCGCAACTCCACGTGTATCTTGCTAACCGACCTGCCCTCCTTCACCAAGGAGATGGACATCGCCAAGCTGTTCCACGACTGGAAGATCAACGATCTCTTCATCACGAGCAAAGAGGGCGCCACCGCCCAGTGCACGGCTTACGTGCAGTTCGCGCGGCTGGAGGACGCCAAGTCCTCGCTCACCGCGTCGCTCAAGATCGGCAACAAGCCTGTGACCGCGACCGCCATCAGCGAGGACACGTTCTCGCAGGCTAAGCGCGACCACGAGCAGGCCAGCATGAACCAACCGACCTCGTCCGACTGCATCATCATGCGCGGCCTGCCCTTCCAGACGATCGACCGCGATATCTTGGACTTCTTCTCGGACATCGGCATCGTGCCGCATCGCATCCACATGATGCTGAATCAGAACGGCAAACCGGCCGGCGAGTGCTTCTGCGAGTTCGACACGGCGGACGAGGCGCTGCGCGCCACCGCCAAGAACGGTCTGCCGTTCGGCAAGAACGTGCCGACCATCGAGCTGGTGCCGCGCGCCAAGATGCTCGAGACCCTCGGCATGGTGGATCCTCAGCAGATGATCGAGGCTCAGCAACAGCACTTCCCGCCGATACAGGAGCAGAGGCCGCGCTTCACCGGGCCGATGGGCGGCGGCAGCAGCGGCGGCAGCCACATGCCGCCGCGTTTCGGCAACTCCGGCTTCGGGCCGAGGTGTCCGCCCGGGATGATGGGTATGCCCCGGCACATGATGGGACGTCACCCGCCCAACATGGACTACGTCGAGGGCTTCGGCAAGCCCGGCTGCGTGCTCTCGCTGGAGAACGTGCCGTTCAAGGCCGACATCAACGAGATCATCGACTTCTTCGGCGACTTCGACGTCAAACGGGAGAACGTGATACGTCGGTACAACGAGCGAGGCATGCCGACGGGGGACGCGCGAGTGGCCTTCGCCTCACCCAGCGAGGCGCAGCGCGCCCTCAGGGAACTCAAGCACTGCAAGATGCGAGAGCGCACCATATACATGAAGCTCGCGTGAGTTTCCGCCGCTTCGTCCTGAGGAACGTACAGAGACCGACGCTGACGACGGACTTGCTTCACGTCCGATCGCTGAGTCCTCCCTCCGACGTGCTGAAGCCGGGGAGAACCGGACAGTCTTGGTGATCCTTGCCAGCGTGCGACCGGAAGCACCGGGCGATGGTGAGCGTCTTCTTCGCGGCAGACAGTATTTCCTCGTGAATTTCGTGCGACGCTCTTTCGGTTGGTCGGTGTGTATGTGTACATAGGAAGCGTAGATTTTTTAAGAAGTTCGCCGGTCTGATCGTCGCCGTGACATCCCTCGAGTCTCCTCCTCCTCCTCCTCCTCCTCCTTTTTTGTCCACGATGGTCGAGGAAATTCGATCGGTACTCTCGACGCGTTCCGACGTGGGGGTCTGCGCGATTGCGATTCGGTGACGAGTGAAAAAGCGTTCGTCGTTCACGACGTACCTTATTTGAATGGACGATGGAAAAATCGCACCCTGTATTTATATAAGTATATTATATACAATTACGTATGCATTAGTTCTAACGTATTGTAGAATGGACGAGCCACGCGATATTACCGATAGCTGCGGAAATCTCGTTTACTTTACGAAGATGAAAACACAACAGAAATCGGACGTCTCTTTATTCGCAAAGCTCTTGCGATGTAACATCTTTCGATAAACTCGACAACCAATATATATATATATACACGGAAAAAGGAAGATCAGCTGCAGTAGCTAAATTAGCTGTACAATATATGGACACTCCGAAACTTCAGCAGTGTAAGCAATTTTAATTGCTGCATTAGCAAATTCTTTTACTGCTGCTAAAGAGTTTGCTATTGCGGCAATTAAAATTGCTTATGCTGCTAAAATTTCAGGTTACAACTAATTTTAGTTATTGCGGCTAATTTTCTTTCTCTTCCGTGTATTCATACCTGGATATAATTCGGGTGCTTCTACTAATTATTTCAATTGGTATTCTCAGTTGCGGAAGTTACGATATTCTCCAAGATCGATTGCTGCGGAGAATTTGTGTTCCGACGTGTTAATGACAGAGAGAGAGAGAGAGAGAGAGAGAGAGAGAGAGAGA
>NW_014559899.1:72978-93537 GCF_001313825.1 Dinoponera quadriceps
ATGGCCACTCGTTACGTTCTCGTGAGAAGGAAATTACGATGTATAATATAATGATAATACACACAAGTTTCATCGCATTTGGAATTGTCGTTCGACTTTTCCCGTTATCACCGAATCGGACACGTCCACCGCCTTAGTCAGCATTATATAAGTTCAACGGTGTTAGCTGAGCCGCGTTCAACGTTAAACCACAGCTACGCTATTTCTAATCGTTTTCCTACTGCCGGTATTGTAAGACTCATTTGCTACTTTAATCATTACGTACGTTTCATTCAGATTCTAATTTACACGTTATCGTCGGAAGTAGTGACCAATAGCGTTAAAATATCTTCAAGCAGCAATTTCGGGGAGTATCGTTCGTTATGAAATAACCGCGATATCTCAGTGACAATGTACCATAGTAGGCTTGATGCTGCGTTCACCTGACGAGCGTTCGAGATAGAGAAAACGAAAGAAAATACAAGATCATTCCCACTCCCGACACGTAAAGTGATTAGTTTCGCTCGTTCGGTCACACCAAGTCGTTGATAGTTCAATGATCGCCTTAGATCGGAGGCACGTTACGTGACGATTTTACGTGTGAACATTGTAATACCAAATAATACGGAAACAGATGGCCGGATCAGAGTACAAAGTTAGCGGATTAGGCGATATTCGGTTTACTTTGCGTTTGCTGTAACGGATAGCGGAGAACGAGAGTGATCGATCGGAAGTGCATCGAGGGTAGCCGACGAAAGAGTAGCCCGCGCAGTCACGTTTCTTACGCGCGTGCGAAATATGAAATATATAAACATTACATATATTGCAAATAAGATTGTGCACGATTACCTGCGCAGGGTACACCGTAATTGTGCTCACGATTTTCGGAGCACTAGCAATAAATGATGCGACAACGGAGAGTTACAAACGAAATCTTTGTATCACTTTTCGAGTAACGGATAATACGCGTAATAATCACGAGGCAAAGAATGTCGACATGTTTTCTTCTTATTCTTCTTCTTCTTCTTCATTAGAAAGATTCTATGCAAATAAAATTTGTGCTCAAGCGAAGGCGTCGGATTATATAATTTCTTCTCGCCTCTCTTCACCGCAAGTGCCCCAAAAGTCGCGCGCGATCATTACGACGTGCACATCCTGTTAAGAGAAATTATGCGACATAATTTCGTGCAACGCGATATGCGTCTATTCCGTGACTGAATGTAAAGTAATTTATAGAGGAAGAAAGAATAGTACCGATAAATCTATATAGCACATCCCACGAACATTGTCACAAAGTTATGTTATACAATAACGAGCACTTCAAGACTTCAATAAATTTGTATTTAAATGTGAAACACTGCGTATTTATGGTTTCTCTTGGCACAAGTTATTCTGCCTTGCGCTCTAACAACATACGGTAAAACATTTCAAGGAATGAAATAAATTAGAATAATTTCTTATTAATGTTATTTTTTAATGTGTGATTTTTATTTAAGAATTTATTCGTCGTATAGTTGCTGTATAATACATAATATATTTTCAATATAATATATCTCAAGAATTCTCTGAAGACAAAAATAGAAAAATCTCTCGTATTTTTCCGCACTGCCTATTATACTTTTGATTATTTCACAGCTTATTGGAAAAGACTATAAGATGTTGTGAAAAAAAATACAAAATCTTTAAAATTAATTTTTCTAATATTATATCGTATAATCAGTCACAAGAGAGATTTTCTAATGATTTTACATATTTTTCTTCTTTACATCTAACATCATGAATTTCTTCGTGAAGATATCAGAGAAAATATGAAAAATCACATCACATTGAAAAGAGTCGTATCTCTTTTAGGACCGCTTTATATGGCCGCAAGAAGTTTCTCTACGAAGCGACGTTGCGTCATCCGCTATAAATTTCAAATTTTCGCGAGCTAGAATTTCCTGGTCTCCCCTTTGTTAGTGTAACCCGAACGCACTGTTGTGATATATCTTCCGCCGTTTAACGTCGACTGTGAAGTGTATGACGGTGTCGATGATGAATTTCTTGTTGATAATACTGTCGTGCCGTCCTACGGGGTTCCATGACGAGAACGTGCTTCACCAAATCGGCGCTGCCTAAATATTGAGTCACCGGCTATTTCTGTAGCCGCGCCTCGACCGTAAAGCCGTAACAGTACAGTGGCGGACTCGGAACCTTTGCGGCCCTAAGCTGTAACAATGAGATATTTCTCCTCCCACACATTGCAATACGCACAGTAAAGAAAATATTTGTACGAGTAGTCTTTCGAGCCCGTCATGCGCGATCGTGTGAATCACGATGAAATCTAACAAGTTTGTGTATTTATTTCCGAGAAACAGACACGAGCTCAGCAAAGTTGGAATTTAGACGTCAATTTGGGGCAAAGAGAGACACACCATCGATCTTATTCTCGGCGGTTGCTGACTCGCTTCAATCAGCCGCGGGCACGGCTGTCCCTAATACGGCGCATTTTGCTTCGTTCTATCGGACGATTTCCAGCGATTTCCATCATAAAGCGTGTCACGCGTTAAAAGATACAGGAAGATCGCGATTAAAGCCTTGTTCGTTTTGCAGTCGACGACGGAAACAGAACTTTGCCTGTATCCGAAACGCATTTGGCACACAAAAACCGCCGCCTGGCGGAAGAGCGAAGAGCATCCGACAATTTTATCCCGGATTCCTCCGTTATAAAGTATCCCTACCTAGTATTATAAGGTCATCAGTATAGCTCCGTGTGTAAATGGGAGCCATATAGGGTAAAACATTTTATGTCAATTCAACATAACATGAATATATTGAAAAGTAACACAAATATTATGTCAGAAATTAACACACAATTAATACATTAATCGACACTGAAGTATACACAGAGAAAAAGGTTTCTTTAGATTTAGTATTTCTATTTATTTGATTAAAATTTGTTTCGTAGAAACAACATATATTTATACGAAATATTATTTGTTTGTGTAAAGATGTTATTGCCTCAAAAAAAACTCTATTATTTAACTGAAAGAACGCTATTATTTGAAATCACATTTTTTAACTAGATAAAATATTATTTGGTTACAAAAAATATGTAAAATGAAACAAGTAATTTCTTTGTAAGAAAATTATCTTTCGTTTCAAACAAATTTTTTATTTAAGACAAAGATACATATTCGCAGAAAAGTTTAACAATCGCACTTATTAATCGAAACATTAGTTTTTTTGGAGCATGCCGATGATGAAATTTATGTTTGGATGCAAGAAAATTTATTAAATTTTAAGAAATCTTTTTTTCAGTGTAAAATATGTTATTTTAGCACTTATACATGTTGAAGATCGACTGAATACAAAATACCCAGTAAAAAATCATTAATACAACGTTATTGTAATAACATTTTTACATTACAATAACATATAACGTTTTCAAATACGTAATTCTTAATGTTGCACACAACATCGTTATTAACAATATTTGACGTAAAAATAATATATTTCTATTTCTACACTATGATTTTCATATTTATAAATATGATATTATCAAATAACAGTTTAAAAACATTTATAAAATATTATGTCAAAATATAAAATCCATATAAAACCAATGTTTCAAAATTTCGATTTAATGTTTCTCGCTTACTGGGTATTGAGATAACATAAGCATAATATGTTAAATTATCACATGGGTATGTGCACAAATTTCACGCACAAACTTCAACAAGCACCGATTTTAACACAAGTACAAAATATTTCTTATCTCGCAGCAGTACAATTTTCCTTCAATTCGAGTCTTGGAACCAAAACTTTCCAAACCGTCAACTCAGAAGCCCTTACCGCCGTTGAGCTTTCATATTCACTTTGCAAGGGGAGAAGTCAAACGAACAAACGAACGTCCAAGAACGTCAGATGTTTATGAGATCGCCGCAGAGTGAATCTGTAATGATGATTAATTCAAGGAGCCTCTGTTACATTCATAAATCCCGGTGGAAGCAAATAGCTCGATACAGTTGTGAATAACACAATCGTCTGTATGCACAACAAAATATTATCGTGCACGCGCATTGCCTCCACCCGGTAATACCGTCGCGGATTTGTTATTGTTATTATGTAACGATAATTACCTCCCGCGCGATTGTCAGGCAAGAATTAATCGCGCGACGAATCGGTCCGCCCGGTCACGTTGCATCGTGGCCGATTACGTAATCGATATTCGATATCGCGATGCAAATTGATCACGACGACGATACTCTTCTTCTCTACGTCCCCCTTCGCGTTTACGACCGATGCGGCGCAAGGACGAGCTGGAACAGGGAGAGAGAGAGAGAGAGAGAGAGAGAGAGAGAGAGGAGGAGGCGGCGAACAAAGAGCGGAAATCTCTCTCTCCTTCTTCTTCTCTCTCGGTCTCTCTCTATCTCTCGGAACCATGACAAACGGGATCCGCTTTGCCGCAGCCTAAAAACAGACCACGAGGACGAGCCACCTCCGAGGGCAAACAAAAACTGAGTAATTGCGCGCGAAGAGCAGGCTGTCGTTAGATGCTGCTTCCAAGTGCACCGTCCGTATCGTTCTCCGTCTCCGGGTTATCCTGAACGCTTCTTCGATCCTTGCCGATCTTTTTTCTCGATTGCATTTCCCAAATTATTTTTACCGACCGCCAAGGAATCCGAAGGGGTTCGATCGCGCGCAGCGAGTCATCATTGCGCACACAGAGAAAAAGATTTCTTCAAATTTAATCAATTTTATTGCATCCCAACACAAATTTCATCATTGGCATGCTCCAAAGAAACGAATGTTTCGATCAATAACGTACGATTGTTAGACTTTTCAACGAATAAAAAATTTGTTCGAAACGAAAGATAATTTTCTTACAAAGAAATTATTTGTTTCATTTTACATATTTATTGTAACCAAATAATATTTGACTTGGTTAAAAGATATTATTTGAAATAACAGCGTTCTTCCTGTTAAACAATCAAATTTTCTTGAATGAGGCAATAACATTTTTTATTCAAACAAATAATATTTCGTATATGTTGTTTCTATGAAAGAAATTTTTGTCAAATAAATAGAGATACTAAATCTAAAGAAATCTTTTTCTCTCTGTGTAGAGTTAGCGAAAAGGTCGGTAGCTTTGTGTGTGCGTATAATATATGAGAAGAATCGTGTTACCATCCCGGCGAGCGAACGTGTGATAAAACGATCTATCCAGGAACGCCAAGACCTTCTTTAGCGATTTAACCGTCGGCTCGCGACGGAAATTTCATCCGCTGTGTTTCGTGTCAGCGCCCACTCGGGATTACACATCTGCCACTTTAGGTAACGCGCGGCATCATCATCGCGTACGCGTCGCGGGTATCGGTGACAAGTATTTCAAGGAGTTTTGCGGTGTTTGACAAAGACCCTGATGGAGTTTGCGTGTATTAGCGAATCAGGCAAGCACAGCGTAAAGTGTACGTGATACGAAATATGTAGAAACACACCTGGATTTATTCGAGAAATTTGACTCGCGCGACTTCGGAGTCTGAGGCTCCGTTGCGTTTAACGAAGTTCGTGTATTTAATTACGCGTTTGTTTGTTCTCGCACATGACTATATGTCGATTTAATGACATAATAGTTCTAGATTGTGCATTTTGGAAAAGAACGGGTGAATGAAAAAAGACACAATGTGAACTCTTGGAGCACACGGAAAAAGAAAAGTTAGCTCCCACAGGTAAAAATTAGCTATTTATTAGGGCTACCCATAAGTAATGTCGCTTTTTTCATACTTATACAAAATTTTATTTTATTTAACATTTCAGTTCTTTCAAAATTTCATAATAAGCACACTAAATGTCAATAAATTTAATTAACCCTTTGCACTCGAGGGCTCCGGGGCGGAGCCATTTAAAATTTGTCTTCAAACTCGAGGGCTCCGCTATGGAGACAATGCAAATAGCAAGAGCGGAATATCCTATACACAATAGTTTTTACGATTTGTCTTTGTCCTTATGTTATGAACTGAAAGTTATTTGCATTGAAGTTTGAAGACAAATTTTAAATGGCTCCGCTCCGGAGCCCTCGAGTGCAAAGGGTTAATATATAAGTTATGTAATAATAAATCACGTCTACGAGCAAGGTGGGAATGCTTATTCAACCTGTAAAAAAAAGCGACATTACTTATGGGTGCCCCTAATATGTAATACAACTGAAATTTAATTAATTTAGCTAATTTTTTTGTCCTTACATTTAGTTCTTAACTCCCACGGCTAGAAATTAGATCTGGCAACTAAATTTCAGTTTTATTATACAGGCAGCTAATTCCTTTCTTCCGTGTAATTAAGAAGAGAGAGAATCATAACAAGTTTCGATTTAATATCATTAAAAAATATGCATTTTTCCACTTACCTCCGGCACAAGCGCTCATACGAGCATGGGATTTCCGTCCTGTATCTTTCTTTTCGCAAAACTACAGCATTATTCGGAAAATCCCTTTCCCGGAAGCTTCAATTTTTTAAGCACTTGCAGTAGTTTTTATGTAAAGCCCTCATTTGTGGCCAACGTCTGTATTACTCTCGGTGCTTTAGACTCGGTGCTTTAGACTCGGAAATTCGTCCGGATTGCGAGCGGAGACGAGCGGAGAAGAGCGTGGAGAACGAGCGCAACGAAGCGGAGGAATCGAGGCGCAGAAATGGCAGAGAGACGACGGACGAAGAGAGAACGCACCTGTGCGAGCGCTTTTGTGCCGCGGAACGCTGAAGAGAGACCGACAAACGGACGGTAATTGATTGTAGCCCGGGAAACCTACCTATTCCGCTGTTCAGCAACGTAGCCGGGAGAACGCGATTCTTACTCGCTACCGCGATTCTAAACTGGATATTTTTGCTACGAAGGACGTTCTCATTTAGCGAACGTCTCAAACTAGATCGATCGTCGTATTCAAGATCCCTTGCGCCTAATATCGCGAAGATTCATCACGATCAGAGATCCCTTCGTGCGGATATTACTGTGCACCGCGAGAAAAAAGCGCTACATTCAAGTAAATATTCAAGTAAATATTCGCTAAGGAAGTAATTGTAACTATTGAAGTAATTGTTTTACTCGGATTAAGTGTAAATATTATACTTGAATGTAGCATACCGAAAGAAAATAGTGCTACATTTAAATAATATTTACTCTTCTAATCCGAGTATAAAATAATTACTTCAGTACTTCTCACACGAATATTTATTTAAATACAGCACTTTCTTCTTTCAATGTACGCAATCGAGATAATTAGTAAATAATTATCGAGCGTATCTCGGCAGGAATAGTAGCATGAGGAAAGGTAGCAAAAATGTCGAGGATAGATAACAGAATAGGTAGCAGGAGTTAATAACGTCGAATCCTTCGCGTTTAGCTTTAATTAAACTATAAATTCCGAATCAAAGTGATTGTCTCGTGGAGATTACCGGACCCTTTGTCCAGCCGCGGCACAGGAGAGGAGGGAACGCGTCCATTGAAATAATAAAGCCGACGAATTCTCCTCCGCATAACTCTATCCACAGTGTGTTTGTGTGCAGGACGGTCTGGTGCATAAAGTCTAATCTAAAGCACGTATCTCATCGTTACGGGCTAGAAGCCCATGCCGATGCCGGCACGTTCTTCTCTCTTCGACCTCGTAATAACGAGATACCTTCCGTGGCAACGTAGAATAAGAAGCGCTGCTAGCCGGTTGGGAGATAATTAGCATTCCCGTGGAATAAAAAGGTACTTTAACAACTTGTTTACGGCAAAAGACAAAGGAAGCAAAGTCGTAGAACGTCGGTTTGCTGGAAGCGAGTTTGCCTTTAAAGCACGATCAGCCATGTCGGTTAAAAATAGCACCCTCCTTTAATCATTTCTCTTCATCTGACACGCTTAATATATAATATTAATGTATATTTATGAGGAAGAGGGAATGGCAAGGAAGTTATTATTATTAAACATTATTATTAGATGATAAAAATACGCAGGAGCATATCAAGAGAGAATGCTTGAAGTGAGCGAAGGCATTTCGTCCCTCCTTTCTTCGCGTCTACTTTACGATTATGTAATTATGATCACATCGCCGCTCGAAAACGATATGAAAGATACACACGACTCTCTACGGCTTTCCACACATACACACACACACAGTATGACCCAGTATGTTAATACTTTCCCTCTCGTTTTATGTCCTCTCGTTCCTCGCGCGCGCATCGCACCTGCATTATTCTTCACGCACACACACACACACACACACACGTGTCTTCAATGACGAGGTGACAACGGCTCTTTCATCGTTTCTCTCTTCTCCTCTAAGGCAGTCGTGTTATGAATGAAAGAAGAACGTTCGCGTGTTTCTTCTCTTCTTCTTTCTGAACCGCATTCTTCGCGTAACAGCTATCCTGAGTATAGTTTAGCGAACTATGTTTTCAACATTCGCCATTTTTGCGTGTGGAATAATATTTCTTGTTACGCACCGAGAAAAAGGTTCCTTTAAATTTAGCATTTCCATTTATTTGACGAATATTTGTTTTTTGCACAGGCCTACAAAATTAAGGACCCTAAAAGATACAAGAAGAAGAGTAGTCACTTTTTACGTAATTTTGGTCGCTGAATCCGAGTCCGTCAGCGAAAAATGAAACAACGACATTTTCATTCAAACAAAGTGATATTTGCTATTAAATTATATTGTTTATTAAATATATTGAACAAACCCAAGTCAAACAAACGTGTATTAAATCTGAAAAGATCTTTCTCTCTGTGCAGTGACAATGTTACTCATCAATTTCTTTTTACAAATAAAATCCGCCCTCCACGATGAGACGAGAAAGTTATCGGAAGAATAATTCTCAAATATTGCGATAATAAATAGTATTAAACCTGAAATAAACGGGGCAGAGAGAGATCGAACGACAAATTTTCTCCACGCGATTTCCGGACGTTCGCGACTTCTTTTTCTAAATATCGGAATCGTTTTCAGATATTGCATTACACCGTCTGGCGGACCGTTTATTAGGGAACAACGGAGTAAAGAGGATCGATGATACTCCCGAGACTCTAATCCGGGTCTCGTTTCACCAAACCGTAATACTCGATACCAGACCTTGCCTAGGGAATATGTTATCCTCCGTGTGCAAATATCTCGGAACGCTATTTATAAACCGGATCGCCTCGTCACGGCACTCCGTCGATTCAATTAACGTGCTGTTAACGTGTATCTCCACAGCAGCGGTTATGCTTGCTGTCGATGGTTACGCGTCTGGTGCGATACTCCGGCGAGCATGCACGCCGGAATTATGCACGCGATGGCAAAGCAAATGAACTCGAGTGTCCGTGAAGGGCAGAGCGGCGGGCAACAATGGTCATAGCCGGACGGATCCAGAGAGGGTTGGACCTGAAGAGATACTCGTGCGTCGGGGATGCTGAGAGCGCCTGGAGATACGCATAACCGTCCTATTGAGAATTGCGTTTTATCGCTTTATCAATTCTCGTCGATTCCAAGTCGTTTGCGGACTCCCAGTTACATCCTTTTGTCCCTCGGTGTGTCCTTTAATCATTCCAAAAAAGGAAAAGGAGAACGGCGGAAGAATAAATGCCTGGTCAGAACACAAATGTTTGATTCGAGTAAATAATTACTTCAATACTTCTTAGGAAGTTTTTACTTGGACTAAGTAATATTTATTTGGAGGAATTATTCTAATATACTATAGGAGATTTTTATTTGGATCAAGTGAATATTTCACTCGGATAATTCACCTGGAAGAAATTTTACTCGGGTCAAGTAAAATTTACCTTAAATATTACTTGAGCCTTAATTACCTTTATTTCCTTGACTCTTGTAATTTAAATAATAAATAATTTAAGTAATACTTATACTTAAATATTATTTGATCCAAGTAAAATTTACTTAATCCAACTAAAAATTTGCTAAGGAGCGTTAAGGTAATTATTTACTCGAACCTAGCACTTTTTCTTCCATGTAGATCTAATCGCGCGCTAAGCGATACATCGTTACGCTACGTTGGAGCTTGTCTGTCCGCCTCTCGATCGCTCATCATTCGGAAATTATCGCGCCATCGCGACATTGAAACAAACGGTATTCCTCTCGAGACACTCCGGTAACTATAGCCAAGAGAGAGAGAGAGAGAGAGAGAGAGAGAGAGAAAGTGGACGATACTCGAGACGCGTGTCTAGTACACGCACGACACTATATCTCCTATTCATTCAACCAACGACTCGACGTCATAGTGTTTCACGTTGGGATTCGATTTGATCGGCGCGAAACCGCCGCGAAAGCCTCCCGGCCGCTGTCCAACTTTTTAGCAAATTTTTACTTGGACCAAATAACATTTACTTGAAATAATTATTCCGATATACTTTGGGAAATTTCTATCTTGGATCAAGTAAATATTTTACTCGGATAATTTATTAGAAGTACCCATAAATAATAAATCGTTTCTTGCTTATACTTATATAAAATTTTATTTTATTTAACATTTACAGTACGGATTAATCTACGATATAATTCCCATCATTATTGATAATCTTCTTCCATCTCTTGAATGGTTTGCTTGGGATCAGCTTGAATTTCAGCCAACACAAGATGTGTTAAATTCAGTAGATCTTCCGGAATGGTCCGTCGGAAAAATCGAAATCACTGTTTCTAAATTGTCTCGCCGCCGTGAGTTGCCATAACACTTACCGCGGAATTTGCTCGTGGAAGTGAGCTCGCGCGCAAATGAATGCATGAACTGTACGGCAGCGTCGCAGCGACTGGTTTTCTATGCGAGCTGCTTATAAACGCACGGAGGGAGCAAATTTTGTTAGAACGGCAAATGTTTGTCGATATAGTGACAGCGGAAGAAAATTTGTTTAGACAGCAAAAAAGGTGTGTTATGAGTATTAATTGCTCTTTTCTGGATATATATGGACAATTAATGCTCTTAACAAGTATTTCTGCTGTCCAAATCAATCTTTCGCTGTCTAAGCAAATTTATTTTGCTGTCACTAATATTGACAAGCATTTGTCGTTTCAAAAGCAAAATTTGTTTTCTCCGTGCGCGAACGGTAATAGTCGCGAGAGCCACTAGTGAGCCACCTATTTACTCGCTTCCCGCACCCTCCTTTCGTTCCGTGCATACGCACTTCGCGGGCATCGATAAACAAAACGTTCGCGCATCCTACGCGGGCATCGCGTCCACACACGCGTGTGTTGCGCGCGCGCTTTTGAGTATTTGAACGCGAGCATGTTTACCTGTGTGGTCTACCTGTTCCACCTACTCGCAGCTGCGAGTACGCGCGCGTATGGAGAAATAGTCATATCTCAAGATCGTCCGGGTACATCCGGCGATGTAGCGCAGAGTGTTGCGGGTATTGCGAGGAAATTATAAGTTGTGAAAATTACCGCAAAAGTTTCTAATGCTGAAATATATTGGAATTATTATTGAAATTGCTATGTGTGTTGCAACGTTTAATATCCACACAGCCATTGAGAGAAAAATATAGAGCTGCCATACATAATATATGTCTACTATAGCTAAACTCGTAGGTGTCTATACACTAGCTAAGTCTCCGTTGTAACATATGGACACCTGCAAGTTTAGCTACAGTAGATATATATTAGGTATACATATATACACCTAGCAGTAGTGATCTAGCAATACTAATTCAAGTTTTCGTTACAACAGCAAGTTTTCAGCTATAGCAGCGAAACATTTTCCAGCTAAATCATTATATACCGCGGCAGCAACATCTTTTCCCGTGTAAGAAACCGAAAAGTGTGTAGGCATAACACATGTAGGCGTTTGATTCAGAAAATGTTTTTAAATAATTTAACATTCATAATTCATTCATGACACATATGTGCGTCATCGGTAGTCAAGATGTTAAGAATAAGAAAGGAATTCTATTTCTTTCAACCGAAACGCGTTTGGTTTGTTCACTGTCTATTAGTAAACTTAACGAAACTTTTTTTCCGCTAATTGTATCTATGGAAGCTAGTTTCTAACTGTGAAAGCCAATTCTCTTGTCCGTTTTGTAGGGAAGGAGAAGAGAAGGAACTTGCTATCAGGGGCGTGATATCTATATGCCAACTGAAGACGAAGACCATCATCACCGCGAAGAGAGGCGCAACTCGGATACCCCAACACACTGCCAAAGTATCACCTAGTTGGCACCATTTCCGCACGAGCGGAAAATATCTGTATCCCGCTGCCATTGAAGATACATCGCTGACGCGTCTCGATACTCGTCCGAATACGAGACACCTCGATAATATCTCCTCTTCCTCCTTCTCTCGGTACACCACGCGGCAACGTTGACAGCGAAGTCTCGGTAACGTCCCGCCGAGACTATCTCGTTTCACCATCGACAGCGAGATGATATCGGACGCCTGGCTATCTCGTATAAATCGTTAGCGTGGAAACACCGTTAGCCCTGAGAAGAAGCATCCTCGCTTTGCATACTCGCCCTCGCCGGTACGGCGAGCTCTCCGTTTCGTTCAGCAACGTGCCTGCCTGCCCGCTCGCTCGCCTGTCCGCCGGTAGGAGAGGAAAGTGGCGGAGGAGGCGGCGGCGATCTCGGGAGGGCCTTTCGTACTTACTCCCGCGCGATGTTCGGAGCACGCACCGCGTTCTCGGTCTCTTCCGTGCCGCCGGGGTCCCGTCGCGGCTAGGAGCCGCGTTCGGCCGCAGTGTAGTGGCTGCCGCCGCGCGGTAACAGGACGGGGCGGCCGCGCGACGCGTGTTTCCTCGCTTCCTTCTTCCTCTTTTCTCTCGGCGCCGCATTTCGACGACTACGACGAAGCGCCCGCTTCCCCACAGCCGCCGTCCATCCGAGCTTCTCGCTCTCCTCTCCTGGATATCCTCACCTGGAAACCGGTGAAAGTACTCGGGACTGCGTGCACGCGTCCGTGCGTGCGTGCGTGCGCGCGTCCGATGAACTCCACGTGGTGCGCGACCTAAGGATCCGTTCGCTCTCTCTCCCCTGCGTTAGGAGGACGTCCTCTTGCCGGAACGCGCCGAGTCGCCACGCTGATAGACGAGGGAGAAACATGAGACCGTTCGTGGGTCCCCTGCTCGGCAGGCTGTTGCCGCTCTTGGTCTCGCTGTTTCTCCTCGCAACCGCGGGCCCCTCCAGAGCCTCCTTCGAGAAACCGGCCGAATGCCCGCAGAGATGCGTGTGCTTCCGCGACCTGCTCACCGTGCGGTGCATACTCCTGAAGCTGAGCCGGGTGCCCCGGGTGGCCGATAACACCACCGTTCTGTAAGTTGTCTCTCGCCGCCGACCACGGACTCGATCGCACGCAATCTCGCTGGTGACACGGAGAAAGTGTTGCGGTATGAAAGATTGTTATGCCGGAATTATCGTCGGGATTATTACGCGTGTTCGTAATCTTACGTGTGTTCTGTAATCTTCGGTGATGATGACGGGAAGAAGGAATTAGATGTTCATATGACACGACTGAGACTTAATTACCAGGCCTGGACTGCTAGCTAAAAACTGAGTACAGGGACAAAAAGAATTAGCTAAATTAACGGAATTTTAGTTATACGTATTAAAAAACAATTCGGCTGAATTAACGAGACAGTGGGCGAGCCAAACGTTTTTTGGTTGAGGGAAACAGAATTTCTGGTTATAAGAACTAAATTAAGGATGAGAAAGGAATTCTGTTTCCTTCGACCAAAACGCGTTTGGTTTCTTCGCTGTCTAGTAAATTTAACTAAACTTTTTCCCGCTAATTTCTAGCTATGGGAACTAGCTTTTAGCTGGGAGAGCTAATATATTAGAGCGAATATTACATTTCATTATGTATTATACTGTATGTATTATATTTCAATTGATAGCTAATTTTCACCTGCAGGAGCTCATTTTCGCAAAGACTATAACAATCCTCCATATTCGCAAAGACTATAACAAGCCTCCATATTCGCAAAGACTATAACAAATATCATAATTTCAGTCATAATTCTGGTATGATTCGGTATTCCAAAAATTTTGCGATAATCTTTACTACAATATTTCCTCCGTGTATAAAACGTACCATGACATGCCTCAGTCACTTGCAACGGGTGAGAGAAATTGTTGTGAATGAAACATCCGTTGGATGATCGCAAATCCGTCGCAAACGACAAGCGTGTGCCACATTGTATATTTTCAATCGGTGAACAATCACTCTCAATTATTTGCCGCAATTCGTACCGTAATCGTGAGATGAGCGAATAATCGAGGATAAGCGAGGAGCACTTTTGCTCTTGGAGTATTTCACACGTGTTTTGTGAAAGTTTGGAGCCCGCACAGGTGATAAAAATATACAATGACCGATGCTTGGGCGAAGATAATCAACGCTAGTGATATTACTGGGCGATAAAAGGTCAAGAGAAAGCGCATTAAGATTCATGTTCGCTTACGGGAAAGATACTAATCAAGACGTACGATCATCCCGGTTAAGAAGATCGAGACTGACACGGCTCTTTCTCACGTGGATGCGCTCGCTCCTCGTGCCGCTGGACAAAGAAGGATTAACATCGCGTTTCTTTAACTAAGCTAAGAATTTGCCGTAAGAATCGGCTCTATCCCTGGAGCTGAATTGATGATGGCTGCGCACAATAATTACGTAGCGATTAATCATGCAGCGATAACCTGCAAGTAAGGTGCGAAGTATCGATTAAGAGATAAGGGAGCTGTTTATTTAATAGAACACAGGATCTTACGTTGGCACACAGGAGAAAGAAATTAGCTCCATACAATGCAACTGAAATGTATACTATTTATTATTATACTTATTATATCAAATGTATATTTAGAATTTACACTTATTTATACTTATTACATTAAATACCACAACCAAATCTCATCTACTTAATTACCAAATCTTAGTTTTTAGCTGTGGGAGCTGAAAACCAGGAACGGAAAAAATTAGCTAGATGAATTAAATTTCAGTTGTACTACACGGAGAAAACAAATTTTGCTGGAACAGCAAATGTTTGTCAATATAGTGACAACAAAGAAAAAATTTCTTCAAACAGTGAAAAATTTGCTGTTAATTGCTATTTAGTATTATTTACTATTTGCTATTTAGTATTAATTGCTGTTCGCCGAATATATAGACAATTAATACTCTTAACAAATCTTTCAGCTATCCAAACAATTTTTTTTTGCTGTTACTATATTGACAAACATTTGCCGTTCCAGCAAAATTGGTTTTCTCCGTATACACGGACAGCTAATTTTTACCGGCGGAAGTTAATTTTCTCTCCGTTGCGTTGGAGCTTGCGTCGGCACTCGAGCTAAATTGCAGTAATCGCTATAATTCATAGTAATCACGCGACGATAATTAGATCCGGCTGCTACTGGTGAGTGTAAATTATTGATTTGGAGCGGGGAAGATTAGCAAAAGGAAAAGTCGCCGGGCGCTTAGGATACTATTTATATATAAGTTGCCCGAGCGCTAAAGCGGAGGTTCAGAGAAAGGAACAAAGGAGAATGGAGCTAAGCGGTACGATCTTGACGTGTGCAAAGCCACGATCCCGGCCGATATTCTGAGAGCGAAATATCTGCGATGTTCTGTGCATTACTGCCGAGTTATTTCTCCGACGGAGAGAAATGTGGCGCAAAACGCCGCGGACAAAGAGACGAGACGGCGAAACGAATATATCGGCCGGTCAATTTACGATTCCGTGAATCACACAGGATGATAATTACACTTATCGCAGTGTGATAAGCGTAATTGCTACTGTGTTTAGCTTGATGCGACGCGTCATATCGCTAAATCGCGTCATATAATCGCCTTATTTTTAATTATTTTCTTCCCCGCAAATCGCGATCTCCGACGTTATGTAACTTATTTGTCTTACGAGGAGTGAGATATAAGTAAGCGAGTTACGCTCTGCTATTTATTAATCTTACCTTTTGGTACAACCGTTGAGAGGAATCGGTGTCGTTTCTCCGAAAAGAATTATTTCGTCCACCGTAGGTCAGCAATTAACCGTGACCTATTCCGCGCGCGCGATTACATGACGTGGATCATTGTAATCTTAGAGCATATTGTGTGTGTGTGCGCGACCCATTTAGAGATATACTTATTTCTCACGTACACGTTTCATTTTTTTATGTCTCTTCAACACACACACACACATACATGCTGGGGATGCGCGTCAAGATGTAATATGTCATGAGAAAATAATTTATAAGATAAAACCCGTTTTAATCACGCTGCGAGAAATCACGCTGTATTGTCTCTAGTGAAATTATCTCATTAATAATTAAATTTCTCTTTCCTCTTCTATGAAAAACACTTTGCAAATCTTTTCTTATCAAATACTTCTTCTAGTTTATGTTCGCGTGCAGGGAAAAGAAAATTCTACCAGAACAGCAAATTGTTTGCTAATATAGTGATAGCAGACATAATTTCTTTGGACAGAAAAAAGATTAAGATTGTTAAAAGTATTAATTGCTACTTGCTGGATGCATGGACGGCAAAATAGTCTGGTTGTGCCAACTAAATTTTATTCCCGTCGCAACGTCTCGCTACGACAGCAAAATTATTTTTTCCGAATTTTTCTGCTGGCCACAAACAATTTGCCGTCCCGGCAAAACTTGTTTTTTCCGTGTACTTTTGCAATGTAAAAACATTGGAACGTAAAATAACAAAGTAGAGTAAGTAAATAACAAGTAGAGATAACTGGCACACCTCTCTTCCTTCTGAAATAACGACTGTCTCAAATTGATTAGCTCGAGAATTGCGAAATGAACGAAGCGACAACGCGTGAACTGAAAGCTCGACTCGCTGATATTATTAATTTCGTGCTCATCGCTCATGCGGTGATGAAGTTTTCTTGAAACAATGATCGAGCCGACGTTTCAGACATCTCTCTGCACATATATGTATTATAACGTGACTCATGTGAGCCGAAGACGATCTCTCAGTGTTGAATCCTCTCTCTCCTTGCGCCATCCTGCGTGCAAATGCTCTCACAGCTTACGTTGCTGCCCGTCCGCTATTTCCGTGCTGATGAGCTGATCGATTGCCGGTCCATATTTATGCGATTACACTATCCAATCCGCGAGATCCGGAGGCTTTGTTTAAACTAAGGACAAAAGATCTTCCGACGTTTGCCAACTTTCGCCCTGGAAATGTGAGAATGCCAAACGGCGTAAATGTTCGTTTCTATAAAGCGCGTGAGAAGCTCACCGCTCGACCGTCATTACTTGCGCGATGCGTTGCGCAAAATTCCGAGATTAAGAAACCAGCGAGCGGCTGAGCGTGACACAAACGACGTCATCCACGAACGATAAGCCGGACGCATTATCGAAATTGTGTTTCCCTTTGGCTCAGTGCGACGGCTTAATTACGTTTGAATGAAGGTGACTTTGCGCAAAGCGTTAATTAACCAACGCACATTAATTACATCGAATGAATTTTAAATGGATGACTTCGTAATAACAACCGACCGGCGGAATAACCTTAACACGCGCATGTAGTAACTAGGTCACCGGTATTTTCTAACTCGGGATATTATAACGTGTTAAAGCCGTCACGAGACGGCTCATCGCTTTGATACATTCCCGCTTCTCCGAATAAATGTGCGCGCCGCTAGAAAATCCCAACAACCCGATTAAAGCTATTCCAACGGTTACGTATACACCAAACATCCGTTCCGGTTTGGCTTTCGCTGATTTATCATTTGTCTCTCCAATAAGGTTGACGTCTAATGAGAACCGAGTCGAAGTATGCATTTCGACCGAACACGTACATTTCGTGTATCATCAAGATAAGGTCTCCTTTAAATATATCGCATGACGCTTTGTTTTATCACGAGACGGTCGTGTTGTTCATTTCTTCTTTCTCTTCCTCTTTTTAACAGATAAAGCTAACCTTTATTCGAGCGTTATTTCTTAGATCGCGGATCACGTCATGCGGCGCGTCTTGTCTCGCTATTCTGACGTATCCAGTTTCGCGGCTAAAGCCTATCAATTTGCGAACCTCTAAAATTACGGCGAAATAAGCAGTGGTCGGCCGATGATCGATGGAATACCCATTAACGGACGTTGACGTTGAATATTGAGTAACTTTAACTATCCGTCTTGGGCATCGCTGAATAAATATATACTTGTCTGGCGATATAGACCGCGATATCCGCCGAGATATCGTCTCCTGCCTGTAATCTTTGATTACACGTAAGGTACACCGTACGCGCAAAACGCCCGCCGTAAAAAGTCGCGGCCAGAAAGAGCAGGCCAGAAATTATGCTCGCCCGCCGGCCCGCTCGATTAAACCGTTTCCGCACTCTAACATTAGGCGACGATAGTGTGCCATTGTGTAGTTATTCAAATCCGATTAGAAAATGTGCGACCTTCAGTGATTTTTGATATTTCGTTTGACGCACGATAATGGAAAGTTCTCTCTGACGGTGCGCAAAAACGTTCGTTATATGCTGGAAAGTTGTACGTGTTTGATAATGAAACACAATCGTGTTGCTCTGTTCTATTTAAAAATTATTAATTATTGCTTATTAATTAAAAAATTATTACTTATTATATACATATATATATATATATATGATATTAATTAGTTTATAAATTAATTCATATCATTATTAATTAAGGCTAGAAATTATATTCGAAGCTTCGAAACTTCAAATTTCTGAATCCTCGACACATTATATTCGAATAATGAAATGTTGTTGAAGTGTGAAAATTCGAACATTCGGATATTCGAATATTCGAAACTTGAAGAATTGAAAAGTGTTTGTTTTATAGGCATAGTAAATAGTATTTATTGTCCTAAAGAATATAATTTTTTCTTGCATTGCGTTATGTTGTAACATATGGCGATATTTGGGTTTATTTTAAAATTAATCAGACTTATTGTTTATTATTTGTGCTTTCTTCATTCACGTTGTTTTAAACTAGACAAATAAAAATCTCAAAATCGAACTAGAGATACCTATTTAAATCAACACTCTCTAATTGCATAGTATTTTGTTGCACTCTCAAAAATTAATTCTATTAATAGTTTCGATACTTTGAATTTCCAAACTTCGTCGTCGAATGTCGAATTATATTAAAGTTTCGAAGCTTCGAAAATGTCGAATAATATATTATTAATATTTATATTATTAGTAACACATTAATTTACAAATTATTTCAAACAACTTGCGTATTTTTTAATTCATTTCGTCATTCGCGGAATGACATGTCGAAATCACTGTCGCCCACGACGTCTATTTTTATCTGCGAGAGCCACTCTGAGATGCACGAGATAACTCAACGTAATCATCCGCGGGAGGATGCAGATTCGCATTTCACGGATGAGGACAGATGCTGTCATCGTTATAATTTCACATATTCGTGCACGTTCTCGATGAATCGAAGAATCGAGTTCGACGAAATCCGCGCGGTTCGCGAACCGGGACTTCAGAAGAGGAGAGATTGATTCTGTTCCCGGAACAGCGCTCCCATTTGTCTTCCACCCGCCGTTATTAATCGTCGTTAATTCGCTCGCGATCGCCGTTATTAAATGCGAGCCTTTCAATCGCCGTCGTCGTAATGCCGCATTAATCAAGCCGACGCCGCCGATACTCGCACGCGTCGACGCATTTCTAACGACGGAGAAACGTCGAAGCCGGCCCTATAAATAAATACGATGTCGAAGTACGTGCGTATCCGTGAGGAAGCGGGAGCACGTAAGTGCGAGAACTCGGTTTTCACGAAGGAATTTCTCACCCGTCCGGAATTTGTTACGCGAGCGAAGGCGTGCGAATGAATCCGGCAATTGCGACGACGAAGAGAGTCGATCTCGGATTCAAGCTCGCGATCCTGGCATTACGTTCCAACCAAGCTCCGCTTGGTGTTCACACCGAACAATTTTTATCCTAAAAAACGCAAGATTACTGCGTTATCTCTCTCTCTCTGTCTCCCATCGGCGATCGAGTCGCGTTCTTATTTCACCTCCTTGAGAAATTACATACGTACGTAACGCGCGCACGAAATGCAAGTTACCGCGCGTGGAAACAGGCGTCATTACTTACTCGTTGTGTTGCGCTCATTTAATAGCTCATTGCCCCTCAACGATAAGTCGGGGACTTAGGTGGCGCGACTTTAACAAGTCGCGATAATAAAACCGGTCATACCCGCCCGCCCGACCGGTAATGGCCGTCCGTATTTATCAACACTGCGCGCAACCGCTCCCATAATTTCTGAAAAAAAAAAAATGGGAAAGCACCACATTGTGGGCAATTACCGCCAGTTACGAGTCCGGGCTTCTTCTACTTCCCACCCCCTGCCTCCCCGCTCCCCTTGGCACGCGTGTGTGCCCGTGCCGGAGATTCGCCGGCGCGATAAAAGGAAGTTAAAATACCGGGTCGGGTCGAGCGCGAGAACAGTTGAGGCAGTAATTTAGAAAGGAAGTAAAGTGCAACGAGTCGAATGAAATTGTTAATTGGAAGAGCTTTCCGCGATAAACGGCGGAATAGATATCTTCGCAGCGCGCCGCGCCGCGCCCTCGTCATAATTGTGCGGTTGCGCAACGCCTTTTACGAGCTCGATGAATTTCCGAGTCTCCGATTCCGGGCATCTCCCCCCCCCCCCCCCCCCCC
>NW_014559899.1:93585-117539 GCF_001313825.1 Dinoponera quadriceps
TGAACACCGACATCCCATTAATTAGCATTTGCCTATGATCACTCGTCTTACTCGACGGGCCGTTAATCCCACACACGTTGTGCGATAACGGTGCTTCGAAGAAGCACGTTCGCTTGGATTTATTGAATCGTATTTTTTCTCTTTTTCATTTTTACGTTAACAACGTTCAGTGAAGTAAGTAAGCTGTGCTCGATCAGCTTTCGATCCCGTCGAGGTGACGTACGCGATCTTCTCGCACGGCACAAACGGGTCAAGCGCGCCTGACAGTGTTAGGAGGGACCGAAGGTTGTTCCACCTTCGGGTAAATTATCTGACAGATAAATATCTGAAGAACAACCCGTTCCCGTACGGAAATAAACTACAAGAATATGAAAAAAATTACCGGCATATTGTTGTTCTTCAATAGTGTTCTTTAATAGTAACTACCAGTAACTTTTTTTCGTATTTCTGTAGTTTATTTCCGCATGGGAACGTTCTTTAAATACTTATAGATAAATTTACCCGAGGGTGGAACAACTGACTCCTAGATAGCCAAATCTGCAGAGACAGATTTTGCGCGGTATCTGCTGTAAATTTTATCGACTTATTGGTAGAGATACAACAGGATCTGCTGACAGAATACGACGACAGATTGACAGCAGAAAGCCAGCAGAGCTTGTCGTTCCGTTACCATTTAAATGTGTTTGAGGAAGAATTTATCAGCTCCGGCGCAAAGCACGGGGATTTTTTAGTACTCTTAGATATTAATATTTTCAATATTAACATGTATTTTTGGGAGGATATAATGTTTGAAAGTGTATTGCAATATTTCCGGATTATCCTCCGGTCTACGTACGCAAAGAATCTTGAAATATCAAGCCTATCCGTTTCATTCCCAGTTACTTGTAATTATCCAATTAACCCAACCTAGGAAATTAATTTTTTTTTTCTTTAATCCTGATCGTGCACACATTCTTTTAGCACCTTAATCTGACACACTGCGGTCATTTACGTCCTCGTTTATTTCAAGTTTGTAAAAATGCTAATAAAAATCTGCAAAATATCGTGAATATACTTTGAAGCCTGTAGAATAAGATTATATAAAGGAATGATCACGAACGTTCGCCTAAATATTTTATTTTATTGAAGATGTAAAGAGAAACACGACGAAAACATGAGTCGGCTGGGGTCCATAATGACCTCAGTGTGTACGATTAAGATTAATTATACTAAGCATTGCAAAACATGCTGCCTCAACTAAGAATCAAACCTAGACTCCCGCTAACTAGGCGGGACACCAATTCAGCCACCGTCGCAACTTCATCGCAACATTCAGTGCTTATAAACTAGTAAGACGTAACGTAAAATATATTTAAATGGAATACACTGCAAATCCTGCTCAGTTTCTGCTGTCGACTTACTGTCAACCCATTGAACATTAACTAACAGTAACATAAGACCAATGTTATAATCGTTGACGTAACACATAATTACACAACACAGGCGTTATATCGCATTTACATTGTTGAGTAGGAAATTCACACATTGACATTATATTACCGTTAGTTAGTGTTTACCGGGAAGTTATGATCAGCAGGCTCTATCAAGACGGAACACGAACTTAGTGCAGATAAAATGGTTAAGAATCTCTTATGTGTTCTGGTCGAATCTGCTGCCAATCTGCCGGCATACCGCTAACATTTCTCTAAGGTTGCGTTCGAAGAGCAGAGCGTAGCATTCAATTAACCAATCATGATAACGAAATCTTTGCTCTTTGTGCCCCCTGACTGGTCAATTAAATGCTATCCGTCGAGAATAGGTTTTTCAAACGCAGCCTTATTGGGGACTTCTCAGAAACTCTGCACTCACGATACGGCGGATATTGCTTTCAGGGATCTCCGATTCAACCACATCACGGAAGTGCGCCCGGGAACGTTCTACGGGCTCGGCCAGCTAGACACCCTGTTGCTGAATGACAACCGTATCCGACAGCTACCGGCGGCCGCCTTCGACGGCGCCCCGAATCTGCGTGTGCTCTACTTGTACAAAAATCGCATCGTCCGCATAGCGCCGGGCGCTTTCGCCGGGTTGCCGCGGCTCGAGCAGCTCTATCTGCATCACAATCATCTGCGGGAGATTCAACCAGGCACGTTCAACGATTTGCCGGCGTTGGAGCGGCTCTTCCTTCACAATAACCGGCTGCACCAGCTGCCGGCCGACGCGTTCCTCAACGTCGGCCCGATGACACGGCTGCGTCTCGACAGCAACGCGCTCGTCTGCGACTGCAACATGGCCTGGCTGGTCGAACGGATGCGGGACAAGCACTCGGAGATGGCGGCGATCTGCCAAGCCCCTCAAGATATGAAGGGCCGTTCACTGACGACGATGTCGATCGAGGACTTTCATTGCAGTTGAGTGAGATAAACCAGACCGCTACTGGTAGAAATTATGCAGCTTTCCAATGCATATTTTCATTAATTGTAATAATGACGTCTTATTGACGGAAAGGGGCGTTTATTATAATAGTCCTTTCTGGAAATTGAGGTTCCTGTGTCCTCGCCGCGGCCGTAAAATTAACGTGGTAAAAAAAAAAAGGGAGAAAAAAAAGCACATGGAGAAAATCTGGTTGCATTGATCAGAAAGGGAACAATAAGATGCGTCCTGGTTGGAGGAAACAGAATTTCTGGTTCTTATGATCCAAATATGATTCTTGTAACTAGAAATTCTGTTTCCTTCAATCAAAATGCATTTCGTTGTCCCTTCTCTGATTAATACAGCCGAACTTTTTCTCCGTGCAGAATTCTTGCAGTATACGTCCGAATAAACAGATATACACACAAAATGATCAATTACACATATATGATCAATTCAGCACATTTGTAAAATATTCGGAAAACTTTTCTCTTTTACACTAACGATCGATAAATAACTATAAAATTATCACGACATGCAATCTTTCACGGCATAGCGTTTCCTCACTTCTGACGTCATTAAGCAAGGACAGTCATAGCGATCATTCCAGAGCCGTAAGAATAACCACGATGCTAAAAAGTATTTACCGCGTGATTCACTGGCAAGAAGCGAGAAACTGCGAGAGTCCGAGCTTAGAACGGAGTTAGAATTTACGAGTAACCTCTATCTCCGCGCGTGATCCTTATACGTTCGCAGTTTAAGCGGTGTGTGATGAATTCTTTCGGTGAGTCGGATCCTCGGAACGCCTCGTGTCATATTGATCACATCGCTGGCGCAAGGACGGCTTAACGCCGATCACGTCGTCACGGTCGTTGACATCACGGTCGCCGCTTCATCTCGCGTGACGACGCCTGTCGCTAGGATGATCCGCATATCCATCGCGTGATCCTTTACCGGAAGGTTAAATCGAGACTCCCATTCAATTGACTGCCGCCGACTAATCCCAGAGCGAGATCTCTTTCTCTCGTCAAGTCGGCGGAGTGACAGCTCGATGCCGAAAGTATGCTATCATCCACTTTGCGAGGATTTGCCGGGGTCTTTCGCATGAAGAAAAGAACGATCGTGGCAAATAACCCTTACTATGTGCGAACTGGAAGACCGATCTTCAATCTCTCGAGCGCTTTCTCGTCGTCTTCTTTGTGATCACCTATGAAGAAGAACGGCGTAGACACGTCTATCGTGCGCAAAGGATGTTGCTTAAAAACCTTACTTATTGTAATTTTGTCGTTGTAATTAAAAGAAAAAGATAACTGTAGCGATAAATTTACCGGCCGTCGTGTGACAAAATATTTTACGATCAATTTCGTAAGTAAGCGAGAAGGCGGAAAACTGACCTTGATATTCCTCTCGGTCCGGCAGCGAAGCCGCGCATCATGCAGGGGCCGACGGACGCGAGAGTGCGAGTTGGCGACACGATTGCGTTCACCTGCCGGGTGACGGGCGAGCCGAGGCCGAAGATCAAGTGGATGCGGGACTCGAACGAGGTGGGCGAGGACGGCGAGCGATACGTGATCCGCGGAGACGGCACTCTGGTGATCACCGACGTGACCGAGCAGGACGTAGGCGAGTACGAGTGCGTGGCCAGCAGCGGCATGGGCTCGACCAAGTCGAGGAAGGCTCGGGCGGTCATCATGGTATCGTCGTCCCTGAGATTCACCGAGCTGCCGGAATCGCGCACCGTGACCGCCGGCACCGACGTCACCTTCACCTGCAGAGTCGACGGCAACCCGTTGCCGAGCGTCCGCTGGTGGCGAAACGGCCAGCCGATCGCCCTCGGCGAGCGGTTCTCGCTCGAGCAGGCCGGCAGCGTGCTGCGCATCTACGCGGCCAAAGAAACGGACACGGCGAGATACGTGTGCCGCGCGCAAAACTCCAACGGCTTCGCGGAGACCAGTGCGGACCTGCAGGTCCTCGCCGAGGACTCGAGCGCGCCCCGGCTGACGTACGAGCCGCGGGACATAGACGCGGAACCGGGCGCCGTGGTGGAGGTGCCCTGCCGGGCCGAGGGCAAGCCGAAACCGGTGATGCAGTGGAAGAAGGACGGTAGCGCGCTCGAGGCCGGCAGAATCAAGATCTCGCGCGGCGGGAGCCTCTATATTTACAACGTGAGCTCGACGGACACCGGCAGGTGAGGAGGTGACGATAATCGCGAGTCTTCCTCGGTCGGGCGACGAGCGAAAAGCGACGCGTTCTTTTTCCCCCTCCCCGCTTTTTCGTAAAATTCTCATCTCGCGATAACGAGAAATGTTTCCCGAGTTTTTTTGTTATATTTATGCTTCTTACGGATCGTGCGGAATTTTCAATAAACTTATTGTCGGAGAAATAGATTAATCACTGGAAGGACATACACGCCATAGGCGCAGCTATACGATTTTACAAGTCAGGAAGGGGAAAAATTTATTTCCACGCAAAATTTATTAGCATACTTATATTAAAGCCAGTCTTCGTGAATATTCGGTAAACTTTCTCAATATTATTCTTCTACCTCCCTCCATTTCACGAGCACCATTTTTCCGCGTCGGCATAATGAAAGTTGCAACACTTTTCTTTCAACGAGTTTCGCAATCCACTTCGCATCCGATAGGAGAATGTATTTCTTGAAAATTGAAGGCCGAGGAACATCTGGTGGTGAAATTGAGAAATTTTTATTACATTCATTTTCATAAAGCATCACTAATACTTTGTCATTAGTTTTTATGTGTTGTAGTTTTTTTGTAGAATATAGATTATAATGTATCGGTTACATTTCTTTATTTTTATAATTTAATTTTTCTTCTTGCCAAAATTTTGGGGTGGCCAGGTGGTCTACTATCTCCCTTGGCTACGCGTATATATACACCTGTCGACAATGATTCGTTTCTACTTAAATCTATGAATGAAGCAAGTCTAAAAGATGCTTACCCTGTTCTAACCTAATATAATCAGAAAAATGTTCATGTAAAAAAGCAAATTAGATTATTGAAAATTGGTGTCTGATTAATCGAGATAACACGAGCCAAGATCAAAATTACATGCTTCATGAAATTCTGATTTATAATTCGCAATTCTAATCTCCAATACTAGGCTGATAACAGCTTTGTGTAATAATTTCTTTAGATAGAACAGGATAAACATGTTTTGGACTTGTTTTAATAGATCTAAGGAGGAACGAATCTATCATCTACCAGTGTGTTTATCGTTGGAAGCGTAAATTGCAGTGCGCATAATTCAAAAGCCTGAAATCTCCGATAGAAATATTACGCTGGAAATTTTACTGAAATCCTCTCTCAATTGACCCCATTTCATTCCGTCAATGTACGCAGTTTTCCGTTAAATTCGGTAAATTTTAGCAGTATACTTTAATTTTCCTTATATTCGAGTATTGATATATACTATGAACTTGGTGAAAGTTATTGAAAAATTACTGAAATATGTAATAATAAATGTTTCCAAATAAATCATAGTTTTCATCATAAAATTCAATGTGACGTTGCGAAATATGATGCAAATTAAAGTATAATTTGAAAAAAAAATTGTTGAAATATTAGATATCGTGAAATTCACTGGATTAAACTGAAAACTGCGTATATTAATGAAATGGGGTCAATTGAGAGAGTATTTCGGCGAAATATTCCCGTCAGAGATGCAACGTCACTTTACGGTATGAATATAAGTTGATTTCGACGGGAGTTCCCTCTTATCGTAATTCTGGTTCACCTTGTTCTTCTTTTCACAGGTACGAGTGTTCGGCCGTGAACAGTCACGGCCGCGCAACGGGCCATGCTCTGGTGCGCGTACGGCAACCCGGCGCGACGGACGCGCTCGTCATACGCGCATTCCAGGACGCCACCGAGGAGATCGACCGTGCCATCAACAAAACGCTGTCGGCCCTCTTCAGCAAAGACCGTTCGGGTAACGCACGGGTCGACCCGTTTCGCGCGGGACGATTTCCGAACGCGATCAGCCGCGCTGCCGCCAGGCCCGCGGAGATCTTCGAAAGGACCCTCGTCAATATCCGACGTTTGGTGAACGCCGGCGCTGTGGCGAACGTGACCGGCGAATTTAACTATGAAGAGATATTGTCGTCCGAGCAGGTGAGGCCACGATGACAAACTGACCGACCTCGCCCAGTCGGATATTCTTTGAATACGCGTGGAATATTGTAGGCGGAAATTCGTATATTCATAATAGAAAAGTACTCACACGATATATATTTATAAAGACGTCTTAAAAACGTTTTTCAGACGTCTTGTTGTCTTATGACATCTTAATGCTCTCTGGGAAAGTTCTTAGAATATTTGCAAGTTCATTTACTGCGCATGTGTAATGCATTGATTTAAATGAAAAGTAAATCTTGTATGTATATATATATATATGAGTTTCACAATGTTTTCAGTATCCAATAGAAGAATTCATTTTTTAGTGATTCTTAAGAAATAAATACGTTCGTAGAATAAGTTTGATCTTTATACAAGATTATATACATTCTTGCTTATAAATAAGAATATAATTCTTGAATTTATATCACTTTTTATCTATTCATATAACATTGTTTTTAGCACATTCTGTGAATGTACAAATATTCATAAGGAATTATCGATTCATCGAACATTCCTGTGCTACCTGGTTCGGCGCCTCTCTTCGGCAAACTAAAACCGTCGCGTTTCAGGTGAAGGATATCGAGAGGATGTCCGGATGCAGCGCCCACCGACGCCTGCAGAACTGCAGCAACATGTGCTTTCACAACAAATACCGGACGATAGACGGTAGCTGCAACAACCTGCGCCACCCCACTTGGGGCTCGTCGCACACGGGATTCCGGAGGGTGTTGCAGCCCGTTTACGAGAACGGCTTCTCGACGCCAATCGGTTGGGAGAAGAGCCGGCGATACTTCGGTTACCCGAAGCCGGCGGCGCGCCTCGTATCGACCACGCTGATCTCCACCCACGAGATCACGTCGGACAACCGGATCACCCACATGGTGATGCAGTGGGGCCAGTTCCTGGACCACGATCTGGACCACGCGTTGCCGTCGGTGTCGAGCGAATCTTGGGACGGGATCGACTGCAAGAAGTCCTGCGACAACGCCGCGCCGTGCTTCCCGATGGAGGTGCCGGCGGGTGATCCTCGCATCAGCAACAGGCGATGCATCGACTTCGTGAGAACGAGCGCCGTGTGCGGCTCCGGCGCGACGAGTATCCTCTGGGGCGGGCTGACACCCCGCGAGCAGCTGAACCAACTGACCAGCTACCTAGACGCGTCGCAGGTCTACGGCTACGACGACGAACTGGCGCGCGACTTGCGCGACTTGAGCACCGATCGCGGGCTGCTTCGGGAAGGCGCCACGATCCCCGGGCACAAGCCCCTGCTGCCCTACATGTCCGGCCAGTTCGTGGACTGTCGCAGGAACCCGCTGGAGAGCTCGATCAACTGCTTCGTGGCCGGCGACATCCGCGCGAACGAGCAGGTCGGCCTGTTGGCCATGCACACTATATGGCTGCGCGAGCACAATCGGATCGCTCGCGCGCTGCGCGACATGAATCCCCACTGGAACGGCGAGAAGCTCTATCAGGAGGCGAGACGAGTGGTGGGCGCCGAGATGCAGCACATCACTTACCGACACTGGCTGCCGCGGATATTCGAGGTGGACGAATCGCTGCCGCCTTACCGTGGCTACAATCCCAACCTCGACGCCAGCATATCCAACATCTTCGCCACCGCCGCCTTGCGCTTTGGCCATTCGCTTATCCAGCCGCGTCTCGAACGGCTGAACGCTTCCTTCCAGCCGATCCCTCAGGGCGGCCTGAATTTGCGAGACGCCTTCTTCGCCCCGTGGCGCCTCGTCGAGGAAGGAGGTGTCGACCCGTTGATCAGGGGCATGTTCGCTACCGCCGCTAAGCTCAAGCTGCCCGAGCAGAATCTCAACGTGGAGCTCACCGAGCAACTGTTCCGCACCGCCCACGCGGTCGCCCTCGACCTGGCAGCTATGAACATCCAACGGGCGAGGGAGCACGGTATACCCGGCTACCTGGAGTGGCGGCGTTACTGCAACATGTCGCACGTGGAGACCTTCGAAGACCTCTCCGGTGAGATCGGCAACGGCAAGGTGCGGCAGAAGCTGCGCGAACTCTACGGCCATCCGGGCAACGTAGACGTCTGGGTCGGCGGAATTCTGGAAGATCAGCTTCCGGGTGCAAAAGTGGGACCGCTGTTCCGATGCCTGCTACTGGAGCAGTTCCAGCGCACCCGGGACGGCGACCGGTTCTGGTACGAGAACCCCAGCGTGTTCCGTGCGGAGCAGCTCGCGCAAATCCAGCAGGCCTCGCTCGCTCGGATCCTCTGCGACAACGGCGACGACATCGCTCGCGTGCAACCTGACGTGTTCCTGCTGCCGACCGATGGCAATGCCTACGTCGGCTGCGACGAGATTCCACGTGTGGACTTGAGCATGTGGGCGGACTGCTGCGACAACTGCCAGGACAGCGGCACCGCCGTCCTCCGAGTGCGCAGAGCGGCCGAGAAGTATCTCGCTCCCGCAAACGACGCGAGGAAGACGATGGAACGCGACGAGAAGATGGAGTACTTGCGCGGGATGTTCGAGGAAAATAATCGGGAAACTAAGAGGCTGAGGGGGCAAGTCGAGGATTTGACGCGCACGGTGAACGAATTGAGGTCGTTATTGCTGGAAGACGTTAGAACGCAACAGTAGAGGAGCGAATCGTGCGTGTCACGTTTGAATTGTCGCGTAGGTAGTCCCTCGCACGCTTCTCCTCGTCCTCCCTGCAATGTCTTACGTTTCTTTTCGTGCATTTATTATTAACTGTAAATAGACATTCCCGCGGGAATAATGTGAAGTGGCTGAACGTTTCATTTTCTTTAGTAGCAGCACGGTTATTATTGCCGGGTTGCGATACCGCGACTCGACACGCGGAATCATGCGGCGAAGCTTACGTTAAGTTTTAATTATTAATTTTTTCACGGCGACTCCGTAATGTGAAAATACACATGGAAATACATGAATATTCTATACCATTCTTTTTATTACTATATATAATTGGCATATTTAATTTACGTCAGTATGTGAAACAATGTTGTTAACTCATCCTTGAAAATATATGGTTCGCTGACCGCGCGCAACGACGTCTTTATCCTCATTCTTCGTGAGTTCCACCATGATGAAAGCTAATTTCTTATTGACATGTATAGTCGAAGCGTCGACAGTCACCACTTCACCGGGAAATGCAGCCTTCAAAAACCTGTGCCATTAATCGTTTTACATTATAAGCATTTATACACATATTTTTTATTAATAAAGATGATTAAGTTACGATATTGTGTCATGTCCAATTTCTAGTCTCTGACCAATATATCATAATCACACGATGTATATGTACTTATTCGTAGGAAACAGAAATATTCCATTTGTCAAGGAAGGTTATGTGAAAAAAATAATATCAATGTATGAAGCAGCATAGATATTCTAACTGTACATAACTGATCCCAGTATAACGGAATAAAAGAAGCTAATAAAGAAAATCAAGTGAGATCCTTACGTCATATGCAAGTTTACTGCAGTTCCAATAGAACCAGTACCTACAGTTGTCGCTATACATGCAGATATACAGTTTACGACTGTACCAGTAAAACCACCATGTAAACTACCATGTAAACTATAATATTTATATTTTCTTGAGTTACCGTAAACTGTGCCTTGCATTTTCTATCGCCGATTGAGAGTTATTGCACCTGTTTAAAAAGTTATTATTTATATGTGAATGTACAACACAATATATTTACAATCAAATATAGTATATATTATTTTTGTGAAATATATACTATATGTTATTGTTGTAAAAAATTAGAAGCCTTTTTAAAGAAATATATAATGCAACTGTAGGATATCCTGCTGAATCCCTCTTTTCAACATAAGTTCTTTGCCATTTTAAACGTAATTTTTCACCAACAAAATTATCGGGGAATTAGAAATGAAAAAAAATTCAAAATAGAAGTGCGTGAAATAATATTTTTATCATTATAAACTTTAAGTAAAATATGCCAGGCTAAATTTAACTGAGATAAAAATGTTAATTGCATATGTAAAACACCGATAATTGTGCAATAACAAAGAAACGAAGTCATTCTCGCTGTTACAACAGAACAAAAGGCATTAAAAAAACAGAATTATACTGCCATTGCCTCACATTCCAAGGTTGTCTTCAGCATAACGCAAACACTGGCTGCGTTCAGCAGGACTCAACAGTTTTGCAACCATTTTATAATTGCCGGATAGTCTTAAAGACATTCAGCGCCTCAACATGTTTATTCACAAGTCAGCACGTTTTCCAACAAACTAAAAATACGCTGAATGTAAGCAAAATATGTTGAATAAAATGACTACCTTCAATGCATCATCATTATATGTCCGAATTATATAGTCAATTTAGCACAATCTTTTTTTGTCTTTGTGCCGAAAGAACTGTAACACTGAAAAGTGAGATTTTGCAGCATTATTTACGCATGAGTTGTATATCTAATAAGTTCTTTCTGAACGCTATAATTTTTGCAACACTGCGATCTATTGGAGTTTTTGATTTGCTGACTCGAATCGACTGAGACAACGTGCAATAAACTTTGCAATACCGCAATTTATATCCAGTAAGTAAGAAACATCAGATCAATCTTTTGAAACATTGATTTTACGTGGATTTTATCAACATTCTGACATAATATTTTATTTATAAATATTCTTAAACTATTATTTAATAATATAATATTTCTAAACATTAAAATCATTGCATAAATATTATTTTTAATATTTTGGTCAAATATTGTTAACAATGACGTTGTATACAACATTAAGAACTACATATTTGAAAACGTTACATGTTATAAATTATCATTTTGTATTAACGTTGTGTTAATGATTTCTTACTTACTGAGTAGTTCACATTATGTACACTATAGATTGCAATATTGTAGCGAATATTGGAATGCTGCCCCAATCGCGACAGCAAATTGAAAACGCCAACTGGAGGAAGCACTGAGGCTCGATCTTGAACTTATTCGCAACGTTGATGTATATGTACGTGCATAGATGAAAAGTGAAAAAGCGGCTACGTTTCTTGAACATTAATATGTAATATTGGAAATGTGTACGCTTTTTTTTGCCGATTATCATTTACAACGACGAAAAATTATACCGAGACAGCATAGATCTCCTAGGGACGGCCTGAGGATATCGTGAGGACGTCCCGATGTCCTAAAGATATTCACGTTTACAGAATGTCCATCGAGATATTGTATGCTGTTTGGGTACGTACTTTCTACAAATATCAGTCAGAAACATTATATGACATACATTGATTTAAAAGGTGTTATATACAATCCAATGGGGCTCCAGCCCCCCATGTCGGGCCTAGGCCTACCTCTCTCTCACACATATACATGTGGTGCGCTCGCAAATTATACACATGCATATGGAACTTACAGTTTAAACGCCGGTTCCGAACGGCAAATTTTGGAGAGAGGTTTTCTTGGCATGAATACTCTTGGGGTTTGCTAGACGAAGAGGAGCTACGAGCGTATGAAAAATTGTCTAGCCCTGCCGAGAATCGAACCCGGGACTTCTAAGCATAAAATAGACTGGTGCGCTGTCTAGCCACGCTCGCGCTCTTAAAAGGTGTTGTACTTAATTATAATTTTATAGTAATCAATAGTATTATAATAAAACTCAAGTAAAAATATTTGTTTTTATTATTTAAATTTATGTACATTTATATAATTTCCCTATTAATACGCACGAAATCATTTTTGTTTCTATAAAAAATGTGTTATTGCGATTTGTAATATGTAGGTTAGAAATTTATAGGAAAATGTTATTTGTTATTTTCAACACAGTATTTCTTCCTTATACTTACAAATAAATATTTTCTCAAATTTGAGGTATATCATATTGTATGATTGCTGAAAGTATAAATTTAACGTTCCCAATTTTTGTGTCTCGTTTTTTCGGCAAAGTTAGCGCAGCGAATTTTACTATGATAATACGTATGAATCATATTTTTTTTTCTATAAATGTTCTGTATTGCAGGTGGATAGCTTTCATGCAAAAAAAGTGGTGCAAATATTACAAGTGACATGTGTTACTTATATTAAAAATGTGTTTATCATTATCCTCCTTTCTAAGTAAATAAAGACAGATATATTTATTTAGGTCTTGCTTAAAGTCAAAATAACGTTAGCTTAATCGGGCCTAGGTGGGGCTAAAAAAGATTTGAAATTAATAGATGTATGGATGGCGGTATCTCTGAACCCTTTGAGATACAAACGAAAGCGAAAGAAGTACAAGCAGATATAAATGATGCTCCTTCGAATGCCGCTGGCAGTTTTTCGATATCTCACAAATTAACCAATTTTGCTATAAACGGGGTATGTCAGAAGTGAAAAATGCTGTATTTCCGAACCTTTTGAGGTATAAACGAAAGAAGTACAAATAGATACAAACAATGCTCTTTCGAATGCCGTTAATATTTTTTTGGATCTTCATCTCATCTTCATCCAGATGAATCTGAAATCATGTGAGGCGAACACTGGAAGCGGATGAATGTTTCATTTTCCTTAGAAACAGCTCGGTTATTACCGGATTGCAAAACCGCTTACGAATCTACACGCGAAGTCTTACGTGTCGCAGCGCAACTTACGTAAGTTCTTATTATTCATTTTTTACAGCGACTATGTAGTGTGAAAATACACATTGAAATACATAAATATTCTATACCATACTTTTTATTACCCATACAATTGACATATTTAATTTATATCAATATATGAAACAAATTGTTAATTAATTTTTTTGAAATACATAACTTGCTGACCGCGCGCAATGACGTCTTTACCCTCGTTTTTCGTGAGTTCCACCTTAAGGAAAGCTAATTTTTTACCGGTTTGTATAGTCGAAGCGTCGACAGTCACCAATTCACCGGGAAATGCAGCCTTCAAAAACCTGTGCCATTAATCGTTTTATATTATAAACATTTATACACATATTTTTTATTAACATGCGCGCTACCACCGCCGCATATATGCAGCGTCTCTATTCTTGTATCTAAGCCCACCGCAAATGTGCGGTGCGTGTTCTTTATCAGTTTATGATAACGTATTGATCGTAATAAATTTGGAAATGAACAGTATTGTGGAGCTAAAAAACAATCAAATAGAATGTCCTTGGTCTAGAGATAATTATATTTTTATTTTATAAATATATCCTAAATAGACCCATGTCAATTGGAGACATATTCTAACAAAAAACACCCTGGGCTGTGGTGCGAGATTTTCTTCTCAGACCCTGGTAGCGAACATGAATGTTAATAAAGATAATTAAGTTACGATATTGTGTCATCTCCAACTTCTAGGCTCTGACCAATATATCATAATCACATGCTATATATATACTTATTTATAAGAAACAAAAATATTCCTTATGTCAACAAAAGTTATGTGAAGAAATAACATTAATGTATGAAATAGCATAAATTTTCTAACTGTATATAACTGAATCGAATATAATGGAATAAAAAAAGCTAATAAAGAAAATCAAGTGAGATACTTACGACATATGCAAGTTTATTGAAACTCCGTAAGAATCATAAGTGCCTGTAGTTGTTACTGCATATGCAGACACACAGTCTACGACTGTAGTAGCAAAACCACCATGTAAAGTACCCATAAAATTCATAATCTCCTGAGTTACCGTAAACTGTGCCTTGCATTTTCCATCGCCGATAGAGAGCAATTGCACCTGTTTAAAGTTATTATTTATGTGTAAGTATACAACACAATATCTTTATAATCAAATATAATATATATTATTCTTGTGAAATATATGCTATACGTTATTGTTGTAAAAAGTTAAAAGTTTTTCTAAAGGAATATATAATGCAATCGTAAGATATTCTGCTAAATCTGCCTTCTTAATACAACTTCTTTACCTATTCTAAACATAATTTTTCATAAACAAAATTATCGAGGGTTAGAAATGGGAATAAATGTTAATAATAGCACAAAAAAATATATTTATTCACTATAAATTTTCATTAAATTTATTTTTAACAGTATTAAAATAGATAAAAACAAGAACTAAACACAATAAAATTATATAAGCAAACTAACGATAATCTTGAAAATATTAACCAAACAATCAAAAAGAATATAAATATATAAAAAGAAGAGTACAATCAATATAAATATAAAAATAGCTTACATATATCCCAATGCATGACAAATAACTTACAATAGCAGGAACTTAAATTATATCATCAAACGGTGAAAATATCCAGTGACAAAATGTTCAAAAACATAAGATAATTTTTAGAATTCTTAAAGATAATTTAAAGATATTTCATGCGTCGGTTTTGGACACTTACTGTGAATCTACTTGTGGATTGAAATTCAATTTATTTTAAAGAAAAAGAAACGATTAAACTCGCTGTTCCCAGAGTTAGGTGGTTTAGCCTGCTTGGGGTAGGGGTGGTTTCTTGACCTTCATTTGACCTATGGAGGTCACGTTAACCTTATACTTTGATACATATCTGGATGTAAAATTTCCCGCTCTTTCTGAATCCGACATTAAAAATAGGGGGTTCCATTTAAAAAAGTGACCTTGACCTTGAAATGACTTTGAAAACTGACCTCAAGATCAAGATTATTAGCACAAGTAGATGACCCTCACTGTCCTCGACAACTTTTATCCGAACATTTTTTTCGTAGGTTGCGTAGTTTCGGAGATATCTCCGTTTGTCGATTAAAATGGGTTACCGTGTATATGATTTTTTTCCCGGGACTACCCAGTAAGCAAAAAATCATTAACACAACATTATTACAATGGTATTTTATAAGACTAAACATCTTCAAATATGTAGTTCTTAATGTTGTATAGAACGTTATCGTTAACAATATTTGACCGAAACATTGAAAATAATATTTATATAATATAATTTTAATATTTAGGAATTTTATATTATCAACATTATATTATAACAGTTTAAAGACATTTAGAAAATATTATGTCAAAATGTTTATAAAGTTCGCATAGAATCGATGTTTCAAAAGAATGATTTAATGTTTCTTGCTTACTGTATGTGATATCTGATGAGTGAAAAAATAACTGATGAAAAATTGAAGTACTATATAGGTGACACTCACATTTTTCATGCACTGTCCAAAATTTTTAGTTGTTATTACTTTCTGATACAATTGCCTTCCAATGTTTGTAACACGAGACATAATAGATTTCAATGTTCACAATTAAAGGTACGTTTAACAAGATAACATATTCACTGGAAACATTCGTTCTTCTAACTGTTTGCTATTCTAATGCAATGCTTTTTTACCTTGAGTAATATAAATAAGTATCAGTAAAAGTAAGTCACATTACGTCTACCTAAGATAAAAATGTTAGTTGCGTACTTAAAACATCGATAAATATGCTATTATATTCGACTAATTCACTCATTTTCGTTATTGCAACAGAGGTTTTAAATATTTTACTATGTACTGATAGTATTATGACTGACAGTTTTACAAAAGTCGTTTTCAAAGGTGTAATACAATAAACACTGGCTGTTGTTCAGCAGGACCCAATAATTTTGCAACCGTTTTTTCCGATTGTCTGCCAGATGGTTCTAAACGCACTCAAGGGAAAATATATGTTCTTATTACATAAATTTATATAATTTTCTCATCAATACGCACGAAATTTTTGTTGTCTCAACAAAAGATGTGTTATTGCAATTTGTAATATGTAGGTAATTTATAGAAAAATGTTATTTGTTATTTTTAACACAATATTTCTTCCTTAAACTTGTAAATAAATATTTTCTAAAATCTGAGATATATCATATTGTATGATATCTAAAAATATAAATTTAATATTTTCGATGTTTTCATCTCGTTTTTACGGTAAAGTTACTGTTGTGAAATTTTACTATGATAATACGTACTAATCACTTTGTTTATGCGAATGATAATACGTACTATGATAATACGTACTAATCACTTTGTTTATGTGAATGTTCTGTATTGTTGATAGATAGCTTTCATGCAAAAAGAGAAGATATAAACATTACAATTAAGCTTTGAGTACTATTAATAGAATATATGAATAAGCATTTGGAATAACATTAATATTAAAAGGAAAGTTAACATCTTCGTTTACCTTGAAAGATTCCATATATTTGTGGAATGAAATGAGTGCAATTTTAAACTCTGATAATAGTTGAAACGGTTGAAAAAAAATTGAAAAAATTGGAGCAAGGTGAGTTAAATTTCAATATTAATAAAATAAAATTATATACTTAATAACTCTTATTTAAGGAAAGTGTAAGAAATAGTTTTCCTAAATTTCAGAATGGTATATCTACGCGTGCTTGTGCTCAGCCGGTGACTAGCACTGGAGTGACAATGTTTGTCGCTAGATGGAGGTCTAGCAAATCCCTTTTTTTTTATTCTCTCCCCTTTAGTCTACTGCTTGGTCGCATGCACACGGGTTCATGTTTAACCCACCCCCCTTTTCTGATTCTTATAATTGTATACGCGCAGTGCCAACAAATAAAAGTACGTTTTTGTTCATGTAACTCGAGTGTGGTACATCTTCAACTCGCCGAATCCCAACACTAAAGAACTTTCTATTTGGGAAAATAAGCATAATCTTTTATTGTTTTACTCCATATAATTCCTAGTAATTCTGATAGCATATCAACGTCCCAAAGTAACACAGTTTAACTATATGTTATTTTATGTACGTTTGTTACATGCAAAAATATTTGTGGATGAAGAATAAATGAGGTAAGTTCTTCTCGATTTCCGAAGGATAGTGAAAGGTATGTTAAGGTTGCGTAAAAAGTTATCACATGCACATAATAATATTAATATTTATAGACCTTAAGAGCTTGTAAATAAGCAATTCTAATTATTGTGATATTCAATAAATTCTTTGCATGTGATATATGAAACACTCAAGTCCTTTAATAATGAATAATAAATAGTACTACGTCTCATTAAGTTTCTTGGTGTCGTTTAAATTCAGCGCCCCTACACATACAACGTGGCTGACAGTCACGTAATCGATGACCGTTGACATTAATGAAACCGACAGCTGTCGCAACTGTATGCAGTTAATTATGTGCGGGAAGTCTTGTTGCTCAGAGAGCTACAGTGCGGTAATACGTATTTTCCTCTCTTTCTGAGTGTATTGTGAACGTAATGCGCATCCGTTGGATTGATCGCTCCGCCAATAGAGAAATAGAATATATTTTAGCACACGTGAGATAATAGGTGTGTTTTCGCTGAACTGGTGCAATAAGTTGAACCGAGACAAGTATATGTTTTCTCACTTCAACTTATTACAGTAGTTCAGCGGTGCAGCGAAAACGAACAGACCTCTAATGGCTGTTGAAACGATAACGGTGGCAGGTTATATTTACCGAATGATACAACCATGAGCACCCGGAGATGTTATTTATGTGAGAGAAAGGCTAACGCTACTGAAAATATCAGTTTACATAGGTAAAGAATCAGTTGTACGAACGATTAATATCTACTGACTTGTGACTTATGACTTGTTGCTCTCCGAATTTCTTCGAGTGGAATTTCAATCTTCATAGAAAATAAAATTCGGTCGGTTATTTTCAGATTTCCAAGGGAACAACAGCTTCGCTCAAAATGGTTGAATGCCTGTAACTTGTCCGAAACTGATGATGTCTCGAAGGTGTACATTTGTTCATGCCACTTCAAGGATGAAAACTACAGACAAAAAATAGCACTGGGAAAGTATGTTGGAAACTGGCTACTTCCAGGAGCAGTGCCTTCGGTGATAAATGCCCGAAAAATGGTGCACATCAACGATAAAGTTGTCCAATGTCTGGACATATTCATCGAGGATTCGGAGGATATATCGCCTGAAAGAGAGACGATCAGTGATGATATGAACAACGAGCCTGCTACAATTGTAAATGTAAAAACGAAGTGTCATCAACCATCTACATTGTTGAAGGAAACCACAGAGCCAAAGAATAATGAGAATAAATTATATGTATCACCAGGAGAAAATAAGAACGACGATGAAATTCCTGATGATGATGCTGGAGGTATTTGCAACAGTTGTAATATTAATAAAATTACGATTACCGTAAATTAAAATTTGAAATTTCTAAAATTGTACACAAACATCGATGTTTGTTTTTCTTTGTTGCAGATTAAGGAAATTGAAAAAAAAAATTCACGTCTACATAATGTATAAATATGCTCATTTTAATTTCAGGTCTAGAAGAAGAATGTGTATGCACCCCAAAAAAACGTAGAGTTGCAGAACCACGCTTTGTTTCGGAAATTTGTGTTTCTGACGTCGCAACTCCCAAGAAAGCTAAACGGGTAATTGCACTTGTGAAGCAGAACGATGCCAAACAACGGAAGAAAATTAATGCACTCCATCGCCAAAAGCGGGACTTGCTGAAGCGTATCACTTATCTACGAAGCATGGTGAAGCATTTACAACAACGAGGATTAATGTCTGAAAGTGCTGGAGAATGTGTGAAGGTAAAATATTAGGTAGAGTGAATGAGAGCTGGTCACCTTTAATTACATTAGAATAAGTCACTGGGGATTTATCAATAATGTGCGTTTATTTAAATATCATTAACCCGTTGCGGTCTTATGTCGAGCGTCATTCGACACCGCGTTTCGTTCCAACGCGTCCGATGTTGACAGAGTCTTCATCGTACACTAAAAGAGATAAGATAAAAGCTGCGGTGTAGCATATCCCGAATACGCCATGCCTCTTGAAAGCAAGAGCTTAGTTTTAGTAGTTTCAAACCCACCGTGGCGTACAGTTGGAATTTGTAGTGTAGTTAAAAAGTATTTTCAAAGTCGAAATTGCCATAAGAGAATTTTTTTTTCGAAAGATTATGGCTAGACAGAAAAGACGACGTAGAACGGTGCGTGACAATGAATTTGAAAGTAGTGACAGTGACTGTCACAAAGTCAACAAGAAGAAGATTTCCCACAAACAATTTAAAGAAGAACTTTTGCTTGGACTTGTTGGGGACTTGCGTGTCACAACAAAAACAGGACGACCATCATCCAACGACAAGGAACAGCGATTGGATGGAACCTTACATATAATTACACTGCATCCGCAGCGTAAACACAAAGATTGCACAGTATGTTCAAACCGAAATATTCCTGGTGGCAGAAAAGAGACTACATATATATGCGAAACCTGCGACAGAAAACCGGGATTGCATGTCGGAGAATGTTTTAAACGCTATCATACCATGGTAAATTATAAGCTGTGAACAATAAAAAATAATGTTTACAAAATCTTAAACTTTTATTTTATACATTCACTTATTCATAAGTACGTTGCGTTAGTAAGCTCATAAATGTTTTCCAAAGTAAACGGTACCAAGCGGATGAGCGATTGGCGAAATCTGTGCGGACCGGCTGGGACGAAATTGCGAATACAGCGCGGACCGCAACGGGTTAAAGATGCCAACCTAAATGAAGTAACTGTTAAGGAGTTTCTTTCGTCGCTTCACACAGCCGAATGAGGACAAAGACAAGAAATTATACAACAGTACTTAGCCATGAACAATTACGGCCGCGCTACGGGCCATTAGGTAAGCAAGAAACATTAAATCAATCTGTTGAAATATTGATTTTATGTAGATTTTATCAACATTTTGACATAATATTTTATAAATGTTCTCAAACTGATCATATAATATTCCTATGTATCCCCTGGGGCAGCTTGACCAATTCACCAGCTGCCTGGGCGCGTCGCAGGTCCACGGCTACGACGACGAGCTGACGCGCGACCTGCGCTCCAGGAACACGCTGGAAAGCTCGATCAACTGCTTCGTGGCCGGCGACATCCGTGCGGACAAGCAGGTCGGCCTGTTGGCCATGCACACTTTATCCGTGCAATATGAACGTCCAAGTCGAACGGTATTCTGGAGGATCAGTTTCCGGGGGCGGAGGGGGCTCATTGTTCCGATGCCTGCTACTGGAGCAGTTCCAGCGCCATCCGAGACGGGTCCTGGTACGAAAACTCTAGCGTGTTCCGAGCCGAGCAGTTCGCGCTAATCCAGCAGGCCTCGCTCGCGCGCAACCTGACGTGTTGCCGACGGGCAGTAATGCCTACGTCGGCTGCGACGAGATTCCTCGTGTGGACTTGAGCATGCGACAACTGCCAGGGCAGCGGCACCGCCATCCTCCGAGTGTGCAGAGCGGCCGAGAAGTAGCTGGTTCCCGCGAACGGCGTGAGAAACATGATGGATTCGTTGGCTTCTCGCGACGAGAAAATGGAGCAGGATGTTCGAGGAAAGCGATCGGGAAACTAAGAGGCTGAGAGGGTAACTCGAAGACTTGGTGCGCACGGTGGACGATTACTAGAAGACGTTAAAATACGACGATAGAGGAGCGAATTACGTGCCGTGTTTGAATTGTCCCGCCGGCCGCCCTCGCTCGCTTTCTTGTCCTCCCTGCAATACCTTATGTTCCTTTCGTGCGTTTATAAATAGCAACTCCCGCAAGAATAATGTGAAGCAGCTAAACGTTTCATTTTCCCTAGAAATAGCTCAGTTGTTACCAAGTTGCAACCGCTCACAACTCGACATGCGGAATCATGCGTGTTGCAGCGAAGCTTACGCAAGTTCTTATTATTAATTTCTACGGCGAGTCTGTAGTAAAGATACACGTTAAAATACATAAATATTTTATATCATTTTCTTTACGTGTACATAATTAATATATTTAATTTATGTATAATACATATGAAATAAATTGTTATTTCATTAAATGAAATATTTGGTATGTTGGCCAAGCGCAACGATATCCTTACCCTCGTTTTTCGTGAGTTCCACCGTAAGGAAAGCTAATTTTTTGCCGACACGTTTAGTCGAAGCGTCAATAGTCACTACTTCACCAATAGATGCTGTCTTCATGAACCTGTGCCATTAATCGTTTTGTAAGCATTTATATTTTTTATTAATAAAGATGATTAAGGCTCCAGAGCAGTCGTTGTGACTGTTCTTGTTCAATGACGTTTGGTGCGAGAAAACGCATATCAACATTTTTTGCGTTATATATATATATATATATAAAGAACGCGAGCGTGGCGTGGACAACGCACCGGCTCGCCGTGCTTTAGAGTTCCCGGCAGAACCAGTAAATTTTTATTCGCTCGTAACTCCTCTTCGGTGGCCTTGGCAAACCACCAAGAGTATTATTCACGCCATAAAGAAACTTCTCTCCAATTGCCATTCAGCGTTTAAACTGTAGGTCTCATATGCATGTGTATAATCTACGTGCGCACCACATACATACGTAAGAGAGAGGTAGGCCTCTAAGAGGCTGTAGCGCCAATGGAAGAAAAAGATATATATGAATTATAGTTTTTACGTACTTTCAAATAAAAAGATGTATCCACAAAATGACATTTGTGATCGATTCAGCAAACTTATAAAATCGGACGCACTTTTCTTTCACTGGAACAATCAGCAAGTAATTGCAAAATTAACATTGACGAAATCGTGAGAAAAGAAGTTGGAGAAAAGAAGGTTCCGTATCAAATTAATCAAGTTTACTGAATCGATCATAAATGTCATTTTGTGGATATATCATTTTATTTGAAAGTATAACGCAAAAAATCCTGACATGCGTTTTCACGTTTCTGACGTCATTAAACAAGGACACTCATAGCGGCTACTCGGGAGGGAGCCTTAAATTACGATATTATGTCATGCCTAATTTTCAGTTTCTCATCAATGTACATATATAATAATCGCACGTTGTATATATGTACTTATTCGTAGGAAACAAAAATATTCCATTTGTCAAGAAAGATTATGTGAAAAAATAATATCAATGAAGCAGCATAGATATTTTAACGGTACATAATTGACTCGAATAAAGGAAGCTAATAGAGAAAATCAAGTGAGATCCTTACGTGACGTGTAAGTCTACTGAAACTCCAAGAGCACCAGTACCCACGGATGCTAATGCGTAGCCAGACACACAGTCTATGACTGTACTGGTAAAACCACCATGTAAAGTACCCATCACATTTACATGCTCATCGCTTACTGTAAATTGTGCCTTGCAGTTCCCATCGCCAGCCGAGAGCAGTTGCACCTATTTAAAAAGTTATTATTACTTATAAATGTGTCTCCTGATGGAAATATCTTGCTGAAATACTCTCTCAATTCACCCAATTTCGTCAATATACGCAATTTTCAGTTAAATTCATTAAATTTCACGATATCTAATATTTCAAAAATTTTTTTATTACTTTTCAGAATTATACTTTAATTTCCATCATATTCACATTACATCGAATTTCATAATGAAAATTATAATTTTTTTTTTAATATTTATTATTATATATTTCAGTAGTTTTTCAGACATTTTCATCTCGCTGTTTGTTGAATTTATAGTATTCGAATATAAGGAAAGTTGAAGTATATTTTTTTAATTTACTGAATGTAACTAAAAATTGCATACATTGACAGAATAATAACGAAATAGAGTTAGTTGAGAATTTCGGTAAAATGTTCAGCATAATATTTCTATCAAGGCAACACAATATTTCTACAATCGAATATAGTATATATTATTCTTGTATATGTACTATACATTATTGTTGTAAACGGTTAAAAACTTTTTTTAAAGGAATATATAATGCAATTGTGGAATATTCTATTCTGTCTTACTAACAGAAGTTCTTTAGCTATTTTAAAACATAACTTTTCAGCAATAATGTTATCGAGGACTAGAAATATAAAACAATTTGAAATAGAAGCACGAGAAAATATTTTCTTTCACCGTAAGTTTTCATTAAATTTATTTTCAATGGTACTAAAAGGAATAAAAACAAGAACTACACAATAAAATACATAAGCAAACTAATGATGATCTTGAGAATGTTGACTAAACAACCAAAAAGAATATGTAAAAAGAATACAATCAATATTTGTATAAAAATTACTTGCCCAATTGCATAAAAAAATATTTTACAATAACAAAAACAAATTATATCATCAAACAATAAAAATACCTAGTGAGCAGAAATCTTAAAAGTATATTAAAATTGTCTTATACATCCATTTTGGACATTCTGTTCACTAGGTATCTACATTAGAATTATATAACACTGAACTATCTTACATTAGATGATAGAGATATATATTAGGTTGGTGCATATGAAATGTCGGATTCTTAAGTGATTGTATAAAACTGTATATCTTTCTTCAAAAGCTGTTTATTCAATCAAAGTATGCTCCATTCGCTTCAATACACTTCTCCCAACGAGATTTTAAAGCGTAGATGCCTGTCTTAAAAAAATTTTGGTCTTTAGAATTAATAAACTCTGATATCGAGTTTTTTAGACTGTCTTCATTTTCATGGTGTTTGCCTCTTAAAAACAGCTCTAAATGCTTGAAAAAATGAAAATCGGTCGGCGAGAGATCCGG
>NW_014559899.1:118637-121868 GCF_001313825.1 Dinoponera quadriceps
CGTATTCTCCCCAAACGCTTGGTTTATGTTGCGTGCAGCTTTTGCAGCACTATTACCAAGTTTGTACTCATATAAGAAAATGACGCGAATGTCGGCAGAATTCATATCGGTAATAAACTCAAAAGAAATAAAAAAGGGAAGACCTTCGAGAAAACCTATTTTGTTGAAATGAGTCTCTGGCAATGGACAATACGAGTATGAATGAGGTTATGCCAAATACAAAAGTATAACGAAAACAGGGTAGGAAAACGTCCGCATGTAAAGAGAATCCGACATTTCATACGCACCAACCTAATATAACACTGGACTACCTTATATATTTAATGATAAAAAAATAACTGATAAAATGTAAATAAGTAATAGTGACACTCACATTTCTCATGCACTGTCCGAAATTTTTAGTTGTTATTATTTTCTGATATACTTGTCTTACAATATCTGCAACACGAGACATAATGGATAGTAAATTTATACGTTTCACAACTACAAGTACGTGTTACAATACAAAATATTCAGTGGAAGTTTCGTTTTTATAACCGCTATGTTAAAACGATGCTTTTTCTATTGTGGGTGGTTCTATTGTGAGATATGCCGTTAAGTTAGATAAGACGTTAAGTCTGAGATAAAGATATTAATTGCATTTAAAACACCTATAATTATATGACTACACTCAGAAAAGTTAACTTAGAAGTATTAAAGTAGTATTCTAAAATGTATTGATAATACTTTCTCTAACTCTCTCCCTCTCTCTCTCTCTCTCTCTCAATATTATTTCGGCACTCCTCGAGAGAAAACGTCCCTATGACCTTTCCAACGAAGAAAATAAGTATGTGATTTACTAAAACGCGTTCTGCAGAGGCAGCAACGACTTCGTCCAAAAAGAACGGTAGGTTCGAAACGAATAAAAGCGAATCACTGAATAAATGCGTTCATATCAGTGACAATACCATTTTACATTCTAAGGTTGTGTTCATCGTAATGTAATATTGAAACATACTCATACTGGAACAGACACTGGATTTGGAAAAGTGAAGCCGATAGAGAAGCCAACTTTAAAGACCTACTTATATACAAGTTGTAAACCGTTAACTTATGACAAAACCATTAAAAAATTGATTAGTCACAATTGAATCATGGAAGAATAATCGATTGTGATTTGTCAGTTTCCTAAGATGCCTTTAGATGAGAGCGTCTAACGTCGAAGAATCATGTTAGAGATTAACCCAAAAGAGTCTTTGTAATCAGTACTAAGAGAGAGGGAAAGAGAGCGAGAGAGAGAGAGAGAGAGGAGCATCCGAGCGTTAAAACGTCGAAAGGTGTACACACGCGTTATAATGCCTAGTGATTTGATGCTGTGGAACGTAGGAGCAGTCAGCTGATTGTACAATTAAACTATCATCTAAATTGCGAAACATTACAAAATGTCAGTTAATTTACCATCAATGGTTATTAGAATGCAGCAGCATTATCGATCATGAATATAACAAACAAACAAAAAGTCGAATTGCAGCATTGTCAACATTGGTAAATGTAATAAACGTAAACAATAAAAGAAAGGAGAGGCCGTGGATGTCAAAAATATTCATCGGTAGACAGAGACACGGATATTCACGGTTCCATATATATATATTCACAGTTCTATATATATATATATATAGCAGTGGGCGTTATAGCCCGTAAAGCCCGTATCAGACTAGGGATTGGAGATTGAGATTGAATTGAAATTTGACCAATCAATGCAAACTTCACTAAATTTCACTAAACTTGAGTTCAGTTAACTTAGTACTGATTGGCCAAATTCAATCTCAATTCTCAATCCATAGTCTGATACGGATTTAAGTAGACCTGTGAGATAAAAGTTTTAAATAATATCTCACTTTCTGTCTCACTAATATGCTATATAACCTATTTAGGCTGAAGCCGATATTCATAGTCAGATCTTATATTTGAGACCGTCTAAATTCATCTTCAGATGCTCCGTAGCTAATAAAATAAGCTGTAACATCTAAAAATGCATTTAAGACGATCTTATAAATAAGATTCGATTATGAATATCGGCCGAAGATAAGACAAAGACGGGGTACTTAAATTATAGGTCTGTTTTTTTTTTCGAAACACTTTCTGCACTAGTGCACACCAGTGCAAGAAGTTTACATTAAAGCGTTCTTTTTACCAAGAATGACGTCATCATGACGCCATCAACGCTGTTCGTTTTCGCAGTGTAACAGCATGTAGTGCAGGCAGTTCAGTGAACTATTGTACTGAGTCAGGAGGTAGTGTGGCCAATGCAGTGCATGAAAGTGTAGCTTGGAAGTGCATGTAAACGTAACGGAAATACGAAAAGTCTCTATCAGGTATGTGGCTTGCATTATATTGAAATGTGTGAAATATCTTTTTTATTTCATTTTCAAAAATTGTTAATATTATACCATCACACACACATACACAGCAGAAATGTTCAAACATATCACAAGGATGAATTTAAGATGTCAAGATACATTACTTAATGATTTTATATTTATTTTATATTTAGTCATTTATTTAAATTTATGATCGGTAGGGTATATAATATTATAAATTATTAATGAATTTGCTATGTAATAGTGGTTGTATTACAACAAAATCCTTTTCGTCAGAAGAATCAAATAATGCCATGTGATGCGCCATGTTGTTTACTACACTCTAGCGTTTCAGCGGTGCGGCGAAAACGAACAGACCTCTTCATTGCACTTTGCACTGAACTGAACTATTCTGTACTAGTCCCAGTGCGGTTTAGTTCAGTTCAGTGCAGTTCTATTGCAGTTTTAGTGTAGCGAAAAAAACAGACCTACGTCTCTCTCAGAACGAAGTCATCTCAATATATGCTTCATCCTGTATATGGCGGCTGACTATTTTAAATATTATATGCGAATTAAAAAATAAATTTCTCTCTGTCAAATTCTGTGTACAATATTTATATATTTCTTTTTGTTTACACAGTTCAACTTTACAAAGTTCACAAAAGATAATGATACTTCATTTATACGAGGGCAAGGTGAAAAGTTCTCGGCCTGACCCAGAAATGGTATTCCAATCGACGAAAGTTTACATTTCCTACCTGCGCGCATATATCATTAGTTCGTATGACAAGCTTCAACCTGTTCGCTCAAGTAGTTTGTGTAAACGAGTCTTTGCAGTACACCTCTTGCGCGTGTTTCGTTAAAATGGATAAATTTGAATATCGTGCGGTCA
>NW_014559900.1:0-998 GCF_001313825.1 Dinoponera quadriceps
AACCACGGTCAGATGGGTTCGCCTGCTTGTGGTTTGGTAGAGGTGGTTTTTAGGGGTTGTTTTTTGAGTTTACGAAAAACCCTGACCTGATGGGGTGAAACGCACCTCGGATTCGAAATCAGCGACCTCAAAAACATAAGATCAACGTGGTCTGGTTTCGGCCAGAATTTTTTCGATTTTTTTTCTGGATGTGTTAATACCCTAAATTGTAAAATTTCAAATTGCGATACTTTGGTGAAAAAAATAGATATTTGAAAAAATCCAAATAGGTTTGAAAGAGAAAGGGTAGTACTTTCAGTTATTACATTACGTTTTTTGATAAATATTTTTCTTGTTCCGTTACATAACCTCAAAAACAGCAAAAAACGGGTTTTTTGCACTTTTAGGTTAGGATATCTCAAAAACCAGACATATATGAGCAATTCTGAGCTTGGATTCGGATTCAGCGCGTCAATATCCTTCGGGTAAGTTAGGTCTGGTCTCTGGGTCAAAAATTTGTCGGTTTGTGTTATTGCCATGTACTATGCTGTTTAATAAATAGTAGCTTCTGCAAGTTATTATACTATTCTTTTCGTTATACAATTTATATCTAAGTTTATTGTACAGTAACATTTAGATGTGTAATTTTTTTAAACTATAATAAAAATAAGATCATTATCGTTTAACTTTAAATGTAATCCATACAAACAAGAGCAAGTATAAAAGTGCAATTTATTGTATTTTCTTTTGAAATGGGAAAAAAAGTTAAAAGATTTAATTCTGGAAAAGGAAATAAAGAAATAAATAATAAGAGATAAAAAAAACATCAGTAGTCGAAAATGAATTTGAAATTGATAGTGATAACGAAGATCACGTGATTTTACTTAATCCTGAATATTTTGGAGAGTCTGATACAGATGATGAGATGAATATTTAATCTTCAAGCAATAAATCTAATGATAAAAACAAAATGAACATAAGTTATAGGAAAGTTTTAAAAAATTACTCTCAAACGCAGA
>NW_014559901.1:0-215 GCF_001313825.1 Dinoponera quadriceps
CTTATTGAACGTTCTACCCTGTGGCAAGAACTCATGATGCACCACGCCCATGCAATCAAAGAAAACTGTAAGTAAAACCTTCACATTCGACCGAACTTGGCGCGCTTTTTTCGGCTCTCTGAGAACATTTTGTATCACCGATAAACGTTGCTTCGGTCCAAGGTAGCTTCACCATATGCCACAGTCAACATTCGGAATGCGTCCGCGCACTTAAT
>NW_014559902.1:0-1050 GCF_001313825.1 Dinoponera quadriceps
CTAAATAAGTTGATAATTATTTATGACAGTTTCCCCACATGGTTAAGCGACTGTGATGAATAGTTCGCGTAACTCGTCCCGTCGACCTCACGCGACTCCTTATAGAACTTCCTCCCGAAGTTTCCGCCTCAAGAGCTAATGGTTCACTGTAATTAACTCGACAACTAATTGCGTAGTGCGCGCAGTAAACATATATTACATTAGAGGAGACGTACGCTGTCGCCCATATAAATGATCGCAAGGCGCATTTAAGGTCGGCGGTCGCCAGAAATTTTTCTCCATTGAGTTTATNATAGAACTTCCTCCCGAAGTTTCCGCCTCAAGAGCTAATGGTTCACTGTAATTAACTCGACAACTAATTGCGTAGTGCGCGCGGTAAACATATATTACATTAGAGGAGACGTACGCTGTCGCCCATATAAATGATCGCAAGGCGCATTTAAGGTCGGCGGTCGCCAGAAATTTTTCTCCATTGAGTTTATTCGCGTTATCATCGACAGTGTCGCCACGATCTCGATTTGTCCTCGATTATTCGAATAACCGCAGCAATCTGAGACCGTGTCCGTCCGCGTTGTCCGAATAGCGAACAGAAATATCTTCGGCATCCGGGATTCCAATCTTCACACGGCACAGCTCGTGATAAACGTTTGCTCCTCGCCGCGCCGCTTTGAGCGCTAACACAATCGTTTATCGGCGACAGCGCTTCCGCAGCACGGTCGCCGCTGTACCGGGACTTCGAGATCCTACGAACTCACACATTTCATCCTGTCGCTCGGCAACAACGCACAAATAAGTGCCACGGCCACGGGAAAAACTTCGTTCGTGCGTATCCGCCCTTCGGTCGGGAGACGCGCCCGGCGAAAGTTGTTTCAGCCGGGGAACAGCTGGATAATAGAGCTCTATTGTGTTGATCGCGTCTGAATTACGGAGGGGCCCGAAAACTCATTTCGCGTTATTACGCGCTCACGTGATCGGACGTGGCGAGATACATTAATAGACATATGTCCTGCGCGTTTGACAAAAGTCGCAGGCTTCTTCCTCTCGAAATTG
>NW_014559903.1:0-604 GCF_001313825.1 Dinoponera quadriceps
TATACTAAAGATTATTAGTTGAATGATAAATTCAAAAGCGCAAGAAGTAGCGCAAGAAGTTGTTGGCGTTATTGAACTTTATTCTGTAGGGTTATCGCGTGATAATATTTGAGCTAAAATTATTCAAAAAATGTTGCTAGTCATAATTTTATATATATTTTAGATGCCAAGTGGCACTCACGACGTAAGATACTGACGTCTGCATTTCATTTCAATGTATTGCGAAAGTATGTTGATGTTGAAATAAGTAGTTGCTACATATTGTTGTCAGAATGATAAAAACGACAGTATTTAATCTTGCATCATATACAAATTTACGCATAAGCACATACACACACACATAGAGAGAGAGAGAGAGAGAGAGAGAGAGAGAGAGNACGCACGTACGCACGTACACACATATATTTTGCAGATGTCTCTCTAACACACCAACAATTCAAAAGATATATACATATTAATCAATATAGTTACTAATAGCTAATGCTACTTCGACTTTACTCCATTATTGCGTCGGCATTTCGCACAGTACCAGCTTGCTGGGATCAGACACACAGGTCTTTTATAAACATCCGAAACGTTGTTCATTGCTGGCTTAGAAAATGAT
>NW_014559904.1:0-1793 GCF_001313825.1 Dinoponera quadriceps
CAAAAGTTACGGATTAGATCCTGCACATTATTATACTTTACCGGGTTTCACTTGGGATGCTATGTTAAAACATACCGGCATAAATTTTGAATTGTTCACAGATATTGATTAGGTCATGTTAATCGAACGTGGTATACGAGGCGGTCTCAGTCAATTTTCCAGTAGATACGCACAGGCCAATAACAAGTACATGCAGTCTTACGATCCATCGAAACCATCGTCGTACTTGATGTACTTTGACGTAAACAATCTGTACGGTTGGGCAATGTGTCAACCGCTGCCTCACGCCGAATTTCAATGGGTCACAGATGTTTCAACATTTGATGTATCTTCAATCACTGTCGATTCACCCATAGGTTATATTCTCGAGGTCGATCTGGCATATCCCCAACATTTGCACGACGCTTACGCTGACCTACCGTTTTGTCCAACGCGCGCCAAACCACCCGGTAAAAGACAGGATAAGTTATTGGCAACCTTATACGATAAGCAGCGTTATGTTATTCATTATCGCAACCTGCAGCAGTGCACGCGTCACGGTCTTCGCATTACAAAGATACACCGTATACTCCAATTCACGCAATCTTCGTGGCTCCGCGATTGCATCGAACTAAATACACAGTTTAGAAGAGAAGCTACTAATAATTTCGAGAAAAATTAGTATATGTTGATGAACAATGCTGTATTTGGAAAAACGATGGAAAATATACGCAATCATGTAGATGTGAAAATGTTGACAAAATGCGATGGACGGTACGGTTCCGAGGCAATAATCGCGAAACCAAATTTTCATAGCCGAAGCATTTTCGCCGAAAATTTAATTGCCGTCGAATTACGAAAACTCGAAGTGAAATTCAACAAGCCGATCTATGTGGGTATGTGCATCCTCGACATATCAAAGGTTTGCTTGTATGAATTTCACCACGAGTACATGTCTCCTTCATATCGCGAAAAATGTAAAATGATGTACACCGACACCGACAGTCTAATTTACCACGTAGAATGCGAAGACATTTATAAGCACATAAAACGCGACATTCATAAATTCGATACATGTGATTATCTTGCTGACAACGAGCACGATATACTGCTTGTAAATAGGAAGGTTCCGGGCCTGATGAAAGATGAAAATAACAGAGCTATAATGACAGAATTCGTCGGACTTCGAGCGAAGATGTACGCGCTGGAAGTAGACGGGAAAAAGGATACGAAAAAGGCCAAAGGCGTCAAAAGTAGAGTCATAGCGTGAACGATAACTTTTAACGACTATACACAATGTTTGAAAGATGAAGTTTAAAAAAGTCGTCAACAATCATATATAAAATCGAAATTATACCAAGTCTTTACAGTGTCTGAAACAAAAATCGCTCTAAGTCCATACGATGACAAGCGGTATATCATACCCGACTCGATCGACACGTTTCCATGGGGACATTATAATATACCGCTATAGTTATTCACGCATTTTTTTATATATAGCACTCCTTTGGAATAATAAAGAAAATAATACTCATACATGTTTGTAGAATAAGACATATATATTGTTTGTAATACAAAAGGTTAAAATAAAAACTTATTTTTTACAACACATTATCCCTGTTTATCCATGAATTATATGAATTGTCAAATCCTAACCATTTCACATAAACCTTGTCACCTTTCTTGAGCTACTCTTTTTCCACGAGGTATACGTTAGGATTAGCAACGCGATGCAACTCATATTCGTAAAATCTTGCAGCGATAAACTTTTCACGAGAATCTTCCAGCAGATAAGTGACCGGATTAGTATGCTG
>NW_014559905.1:0-2231 GCF_001313825.1 Dinoponera quadriceps
GCGACCCTGTCGCAGAGCATGCGAGGGAGGATCACTACATAAGGGCCCATGGAATTTCTTCAAGTATTCCGAATCCAGCAGAATGTTGTCCCTGGATAAAACGTGGAGAAGAAAGCGTCGTATTAATAACTCCAGACACGAAACTCCCGTGAGCACCCGTGATATACGTGATCTGGCCGGGAGAGCAAATAAGATGCCGCATCGATCGGCGCGATAGATCCTTGCGTCTGCTTCTTCCAGCGCTAATAGACGAGTCCTGCTCGTCACTGTGCGGTTCGACGGCGAGCGCTGCGGACGTCTTGAGGTGAGAGCGATCGAGCGAAACTGCCGAAGTAGCGAGACGAGATCCNTCTGGCCGGGAGAGCAAATAAGATGCCGCATCGATCGGCGCGACAGATCCTTGCGTCTGCTTCTTCCAGCGCTAATAGACGAGTCCTGCTCGTCACTGTGCGGTTCGACGGCGAGCGCTGCGGACGTCTTGAAGTGAGAGCGATCGAGCGAAATTGCCGAAGTAGCGAGACGAGATCCTGAAGAGATTCGAACTTTAGGCGACTAGTGTATGAGAGAAAGAAACAATGTACAGCCGCGAGTATGAAATATTAGAGTTGCATTTTACTTCCGAGTCGGTTGCTATCGTTTCTCGGTGGCATCTGGGCGAGTAGTAGACTAGAAATTTTGACTTACTTATGATCCGCCGCGACCTGAAGGTCGGGATGTGCGAGATTTGGAAGCCACGTCGCAGGGCGATGAGAGCCGTGTTCGGGAGGGTCTCGAGCGTAAGAATCCCGGAGATTCGGGAGCAAGACTCGGTTGCCTTCTTAATCGCACAATCCTCGGATATTATTTGGTCAGTATGGCATATAATGTATTAGGAGCTCTATTATTGAATAGCGTGTTTGTTTTGAAAAACTGCTTCTGGAGAATGATCTAAATCGTATAGCCCCGGTGCTGCGGGGAAGGCGGGCAAGGACTGCTGTATACAGATGTTGCGAGTTACATGGCACAGCTGTGATGCGCGCGAATCACGTGTTCCGTGTTGTCGCTCACGAGAGGCGATTGCCTCAGATCAGCCGAAAACAGCGTGTAAGCGATCGCTAAGTACGCACCTTATAGCCTTATAGAGTCGTGTTTCCTTCGTGTCTTAGCAACACGAGACAATAGAAAAGCGAAACATTCTCGGGAGCTGCTGGTCCCGGGAAGTAGTACGATTCTGCATAGCTCGGTGACAGGTCGTGTTCCTGCTTGTGCTACGCGTTGGCGATTGCATGTTATCTGTTGCGGTTTTGTCTATTGCATTACTTTCTTACATGATAACTGCATGCGGTACTTATAAAAGTTCCCCAGTGTATTAGTGTAATTGCTATTATACTTTCGGTTCTTGTAACATCTTTAAAAATTTGTGCGTCGCGGAAATAGTACGCTTGCGTTGTGCCCCTTGAAAAAGGGAATAAACGGAAGATTAATTTGTGTAATTGTTAATTCGCTTTTGTATTATTTTGAATGCCCCTTTCGCTCTCAAGAAACACAAGATCATGTGTGCATAACAGACTTACCGGGCCCTGCGCTTCTGTGGCTCTGCCCCAGCGGCAGCGAGAACGGAGGTATTAATATATTCTTCTTTTTCAGGTTTCCTAGTTCGTTGCGGTAGCGGAACGGGTGACGACGAAACAGTGAGGCGCCAAAGGAGGACCAGCAACTCGAACGGTGTGAAACCCGCAGCGACAGCCGCCGAGTTCTCTGGTGCTGAGGTGGCGCCACCCGTTCGCACCGCATACCCCTACGTTTCTTTACATTTCCTCTCCGCAAACCACTACCACATCCCACCCGAGTACTACCGCGAACATGTAACTGGTTCAAATGCGGTAAAAGCCTTTCTCACCTAAAATCTCCAATCATTTAAACTACATTCCCGGGATAGCTCACTTCCTTCTTCCTCCCGCGCACTGCGGTGTCTGGGAGGTGTGCGGGGGCTACCCTTAAATTAGAACTACCTGCGTCCTGCGTTTCTAAGGCTATGTCCGCAGCAACGACGGAACCGGAGTTCTCCCTTTTATTAGCAGCGTGGGTCGGTCTGCCTTTATAGTCCTAATATCAAGGTGGAAGTATCGTGCCGAAAGTATGAATGGCTGCGAGGACGGAAAAGATGTGCAGTCACAAACGATACAAATCCAGAGTATCTGCAGACCCCCCGGGTTCTCTAGGCTTGGTAACATAAGGCGGCTCTGCACTGC
>NW_014559906.1:0-734 GCF_001313825.1 Dinoponera quadriceps
CCGGAATGCGGTTTTAGCTGTTTATAACAGATTGGCAGATTGCCAGGCTGTTGAAGGGCAACAATTTGAACATTTGTAGTGAATTGTTTGATACAATTGAATATTTTGCCCAAGTTGACCAATTGGAATGAAATTCGCCTTAACTGGCCAGAATCACACGCCACTCTTGCCTTAACTGGCCAGACCCACACGCCACTCTTGCCTTAACTGGCCGGGCCCACACGCCACTTGACAAATTGTTAATTTCAAATCTTTATAACTCAAAAAGCACTTCACAAAAAAATAGTTTATAATAGTGTTTTGGAAAGCTCTCGAGATAAGCTATAAGGATATGTAATAAAATGTAGGGAGTTCTATTAAAAAAAATAAAGTTGACCTTGAAATGACCTTGAAGGACATGATCAAGGTCAAAGTCAGGGTCATCATCTTATTCCTCGCTTGAAACCATACAACTTTTCTATTGGACATTTTCTCCAAAATGCATTTTAACTGAAGATACTAGGGGGGTCCAATACTTTTCGATGACCCTGTATAATATCTAGTTTATTTTATGCACGATTTTATACATTTGATTCCCACTTCTCTTACTATCTTGTGTGTTACTTCAGCGAAGTATAAACGACAATAAAATATACTAAAGAAAGAGAGAGAGAGGGAGAGAGAACGAATGTGGATGAGAAATAAAAGGAAATGCAGTCAGCGGAACAAAGAAAATTTGTATAATGAAACGATGA
>NW_014559907.1:0-446 GCF_001313825.1 Dinoponera quadriceps
TAACTCTTCTCCGCGTAACGTGTACCCCGTTCCTCGCGTGATGTAGTCCTCGCGCGTTTTCAAGTCTTGCCCGCCCATGTGACGTCATCACCCCCGCGCCTGCGGTACCTCCCTGTCCAGCTCCCCCCTTAGCGCACCTGAATTAGATGTAGGCCCACGCGTGTCTACAAGTCTTCCACACCTACGTGACGTCATCTTTCTCGCGCCTGCGGTACTTCCTTCTAATCACCTGAATTAGAACACGCCTACTATACCTACTAATAGCTCTAAAGAAAAAAGTATACGAATGTCAAATTTGGTGAGCGTGGTGACCATCTCATCACAATTTTTTAATATGATGTAAGTTAGAGATATGCTGCTTGTCATCAGGATGAAAGGCTTGGATTAATTGAATTTTATAGGTAACGAAATGCAAGTCTGTATGCAAAATTCGCTGCAGCAAGCAA
>NW_014559908.1:0-953 GCF_001313825.1 Dinoponera quadriceps
ATCTGCAGACCGCAAAAGGTTAAAACTCGAGCTTCTCTTGATTGCCATATCGCTGATAATGGCACCAAATTTTCTTAACACAAGATTATTGGTTTATTTCAGCATGCTTCGGTGTCCTGTGCCAAACACGCAAGATATCTCGGGAAACGAATCGATTTTTTCCGATATATCACGATGAGAATTTTGTAGTCACGCAGGAGAATAAGTTTCTTGAAATGTAGTACACGTATTTGTTTGACATTGGTTTTGATTAATATAAACAACATAATTTAATGTCAAATATTTGTTTGAATAAAAATGCTGTCGCTTCATTAGAGTAAACCTTGTTGTTTGATGGAAAAAAATATTATTTTGAGACAATTTTTATATTTGATTTTTAATAAAAAATTAATTTTGTTGTGCGTTAAATATTGTTTCACTGCACAAAGAAGTACTTTGATATTTTTCTATTAAAGCGTTAGTTTCAAATAATTCATTAATTGTTTATTACAATTATTTTAATGTATGGATGAAAATACAAATGTTATACGATATTTGACGTAAAATATTTAGTGTTTGAAAAAATAATCTTGTTTCTAGAATCAAACATTCACTTGTTGCTCCATTCCAAAGGATAGATTTATTTTAATTAAAGAAATTGTATTAAATCCAAACAAATCTTTTTTTTGTGCAGGCAGTGTTGAAGTTTCGGGTCGAAAAAAATATATTTATCGAGCGACTTTTTAAGAATAAATTATAGTGAATATTGAAAATTAATAAGTGGACATTGAGGAGAATTTCTGACATTGTTGTTTCGGGAAAATCGTTTCAATATGGGACGTCGACGCAAACTCGGTCCACCGCAAACTCGGGGTCAGTTAATCGTAATTCGCTTTATGACAGACGCAATAGCGTCTGTTCCGTGTAGGATCACAGTTAAACCCGACCTGCTCAATCAGCTAAACATCACGCGT
>NW_014559909.1:0-1027 GCF_001313825.1 Dinoponera quadriceps
GTTATGATGTTTCTTACGTCTTTGATACACTATCGTGCCGTTCTGCCCCTTTGCGTCTCGGTCATACCAATTTTTTTTCGTTACTGTATCTGCGCCACAAACACTTTTTACCGTATTGGGAGATTGCGCTCGAGTCGTTGCTAAATATTCACGCTCGTCAAAGCGCGAATATGCTGTTCGACTGGATAGAAACGAGCGTCAATGAGCGTTCTATTGAATTCGCCGAGAGCGCGGCTATTTGGTACTTTCATGTTCGAAGGGTATGTTCTTCTTGGGCTTCCGTTGAGTTTGTTGACGCCGTTTCGGTCCGTCAAACTCTTCGTGTCCGAATATTGTCGCAGCAATTTGCACGATTACGTCGCGATTTGCCTTGTGCGAGATGCTTGTAGTTTATACGATTATGTGCTTCGTGGTATGGATAAATAAAAAGATCAAACCGATTTCCTCAATTTTATTTTCCATTTTTAATTTATCATTCATTTCAAATTTTTTTTTTTCACTTCCTCCGCCTTGTATCCAATTGCGTTTAACGCGACGCCTACGTTAACACTTCCAGGCACATCCAGTGGCATCTGCAAACCGGACAGGACGCTAGTCACTTGGAGCACCTTACACATGTGATGAGACGTCCACAGTGTAGAAACAAGACGCGCGGAGGCCGCTCGTAGCAAACAAAGCTCTCTCTGCTGGTTGAGTCGTTGGCGCAGTTACCCTTATCGCCTACGGAATCGGCTGACTCGTCATCGTAGAAACGTTTCNTCAAAGTGTCGCGCACTACGGCGCGATAGCGCTCGCTTTCGGTAGGGAAGCTTGCGAATCGCGCGATTTCGGCATCGATCACGAGCCTGTTGATGATGTGTTGAAAGATGCGCGTTGCTTTCCGAGCGCATGATCTCTCGATTGAGTTCTGTCTCGGCCCGCGAGAATTCTGTTATACGGAGAGTACTTTTGGAGTACTACGGAGCGATCGGTCAGTAAGACGAGCCCAATTGTCCTTTGTCCAGCGCGATATTACGCATCCACAAGC
>NW_014559910.1:0-1079 GCF_001313825.1 Dinoponera quadriceps
ATGGGCGATTAATGGTAAGAAGCTTAAAAATAATTTTTTCATTAAAAAACTAATGCCGAAACATTAAACGCGTTTTTCTCGAAACTAAGTTTTTCAATACGGTGTACATGATATCTCGAGTTTTAATGAATGAAACGACTTGAAATTTTAACCACATATTCTCTGGAATAATATCTCTCGTCTGGCGGAGCATTTTTTTGATATCGTTTTTGTGTAATTGTTATAAACAATAATAACATCAAATTTGGGCAAAAAAATAGAAAAAAATTTCAAGAATTTTTTTTCTGCGCCAAAATTTTTTATCGACAAAATCCTCCGTCAGACGAGAGTCAATACTATGTAGATGATAACTATATTTTGTTTTTTGTTTCAGATCACGTGAGATTTCATGTACACCGTTTGGGCACCTAAAAAAAACGGACCTGCATTTGAAGGAGTGCCACGACGGCAATTTTGAATATTTCGACTTGAAAATTTTTTTACAAATACTTGAATACTTAATAAAGATGACGGTTTAATTTAATTTTATGTGCGAGTCATATTTTGTTAAAAAAAAAATCCGGAAAATCGGCCTGTTTTTTCCTTTGTCACAGTAGACTTCCCCCTTAAAATCAACCCTAACTGAAGTTGAGTCGCAGAAAAACGTACGGCTCTGATAAAAATGAAATCCAATATTTATCACTAGTTGAGAATTTAAATTTGTTATTATTAAATTAATTTCGCCCCAAATGTTAAAATTTTAATAAAGCAATAACATAAAAATGTTGTAACTACATTCAAACTAATGAAAAAAGTTTATCCTATCTTGCAGTAATTGTTTTTTCTGCATGCGGTTTTATTAATTTCTGTAACAAACATAAACTTTTATGTACAGAAATATGTTTTTTTAACCCTTTTCCTCCCACATAACACACATTTTTTAAAACTTACAACCTTATATCTTTTAACGAAAAAATCATATGAAAATTTATCAAACATCATTTCTTATAGATTTTGACCTCTTCTTTCGAGTGCCGTTGAGAAATTTTACCCAAATCGTAAACCGGAAAAGTTATAGGCCGTTTTTCCGAAAAATTCAC
>NW_014559911.1:0-667 GCF_001313825.1 Dinoponera quadriceps
AAAGGAAGGTGCTGTTTCACCACGATAACGCACCAGCACATTCATCCGGTTGTCACCGCCAAACTGCATGAATTGGGTTATGAATTGCTGCCGCACCCCCCGTATTCACCCGATCTGGCCCCCTGCGACTTTTTCTTGTTCCCTAACATGAAGAAATGGCTAGCGGGAAAAAAATTTAGCTCAAACAAGGAAGATATTGCCGAGACAGAGGCGTATTTTGGGGAGTTCGACAAATCCTATTTTTTGGAGAGGTTAAAAAAATGGCAGGAACGTTGGGAGAAGTGTATCTTTCTAAAAGGGGACTATGTTGAAAAATAAAAATAAATTTTTTTTTTTAATGGTGTCTTCATTTCTAACACGCGTACTTATTGAACCGCCCTCGTATATATATATTCGGCAAAATCCTTATTCTACATAAGCTAACCATATATATTGGTAATACAAATAAGTTTCCACCATTTTTTAAATAAAAATTATCGATTTATTGTAAAAAAAATATACGTTACATTTTATTCAAAATATTGTCCGTCACTAGCTACTACTTTTTGCCATTTTTCTGGCAGCATTCGGATGGCACGTCGAAAAAACTCTTCATCTTTTGAGGCTACCCATGAATCTACCCAATTTTTGGCTTCTTCGTAAGAAGTGAAGTGCTGCTCGACCAGGG
>NW_014559912.1:0-563 GCF_001313825.1 Dinoponera quadriceps
TAAAAATCGATCGTGAACCGTCCGCCATATAGTATGCGAAGAGTGGTTTACCATACAATTAATTTATTATACACTAACTGCACATATAAATTAATATCTCAGTTCCACATCACTGATTTTCATGACCGACCTCGTTACGTGGTTCTGTCGATGCTCAAAAATCAATTATACGGTAATGACTAGTAAATTAATTATAACGAGCATATTATCGCATATTATAGCGTTTGCATATCAATGTATTAGGTTTTGCAATGGCATCGCGATCATTAAATTGGATAGTGGATTATNTGTTCATCGGCAGGTAATCACGCGAAATCTTAGCTTTACACACGCTGCGCTGGTTCCGTACTTTGTGCCGTAATCTTTCCGTTATGGCTCATTCAGTCCTGTCTTTCCGCTTGTTTACCCAGTTGACTATTCTTTTTATGTTAAGCGTATGATAAATAAAGGTATTTTGCCTCGGCGCGTTCAATCACTCACAATACCACCCCGCTTTGTCTAATTCTTCTTCTTCGTTTTTCATTTCCGCGTGCAATTAAAATCACGAGACCAAAGTAACTCGG
>NW_014559913.1:0-456 GCF_001313825.1 Dinoponera quadriceps
CAAGCGATTTCAAACCGTCTCAAGACCATTGGTATGGTACAAAAACAAGGAAATTGGATTCCGCATGAACTCAAACCTAAAGACGTCGAACGCCGTCTTTTCACGTGCGAACAACTTCTACAAAGACAAAATCAGAAGGGTTTTCTTGCATCGCATAGTGACGGGGGATGAAAAGTGGATCCTTTGTGACAACCAAAAGCGTAGGAAATCGTGGGGTAAACCCGGCCATGCACCAACTTCAACGGCCAAACCGAATATTCATGGCAAGAAGCTAATGTTGTGCATCTGGTGGGATCAGCTCAAAGTAATCTATTACGAGCTACTCCAGCCTAACGAAACTATCACTGGAGAACGTGATCAACAGCAACTGATGCAATCAAGCCAAGAATTGAAGCTTAAATGCCCCCAATATGCCAAAAGACATGACAAAGTGATTTTTCAGCACGACAACGCTCG
>NW_014559914.1:0-4088 GCF_001313825.1 Dinoponera quadriceps
CATAAAATTTTTTCTGCTACCGTCTAAAGGTTAGTATTTACTAAAACAATCATTGGTTCAGCGATTGCAACGCCATCTGTGTGTCAAACCGGGAACTTATCAGCCAATGTGTTATACATACGAGGGTGGGGTGAAAAGTATCCGGCCAAAAATAGAGATGACTCCAGCAGGTCTAATTTTTGGCTTGTATTCTTTAGCACTATATCTTAATATATTGTATATAAATTTTCAGGTAGATTGCTCTGTTTATGTACATTTGAGAGCCGATTGAATAAGACGCCTCGATTGCTTACGTGAAAATGGAAAAATCAGAGAAGCGTGCGGTAATCAAATACTTCTATTTAAAAAGCTTAACACAATTACAAATTAAAGAAGAGCTGGATTCTACACAGTAAAACTCTTCTCCATCATATTCAACGGTTAAACAATGGGTTTCTGAATTTAAGAAAGATCGCACAAGCACTTCTGACGATCCACGTTCAGGACGCCCCGTTCAGGTCACAATTCCCGAAATGATTGAAAAAATTCATAAAATAGTGATGAAGGACCGCAGATTAAAAGTAAATGAGATAGCTGAGGCTACTAGGATGTCAACTGAACGTGTGCACAATATTTTACATGAACATTTGAGCATAAGGAAGCTGTGTGCTAGGTGGGTGCCGCTAACGTTCGATAAAAAATTCACCCGGAAAACTGTTTCAACCGAAAATTTGGCTCTGTACAAGCGAAACCCCAGCGAATTTTTGCGTCGATTTATAACTGTGAATGAAACATGGATTCACCACTACACTTCTGAAACTAAACAAAAGTCGAAACAATGGATTGGACCAGGTGAACCAACCCCAAAGAAGGCAAATACAATTTTATCGGCAAATAAGGTTATGGCGACTGTCTTTTGGGATGCGAAAGAAATTATTTTTATTAATTACCTAGAGAAGGGTAAAACCATCAATGGTCAATACTACGCAGAGTTATTGCAGCGTTTAAATGACCCATTCGTCGGTCGTTGCGATGGCTAAAATCAAGGAATTGAAGTTCGAATTGTTCCCCCAACCAGCATATTCAACAGATTTAGCCCCCAGCGACTATCATTTGTTTCCTAACCTTAAAAAATAACTCGGAGGTAAAAAATTTGAGACCAACAAGGAAGTCATCGATGCTGTAAATGAGTATTTTGAGAAACTTGACATATCGGACTATAAAAATGGTATCACTGCATTAGAGCACCGTTATGAAAAATGTATAAATCTTGATGGATATTTTGTTGAAAAATAAAACAAATAAAACGAAAAATTTTGTTTTTCTTTATCAGGCCGGAAACTTTTCACCCCACCCTCGTATACTCGTATATATACATATACGAGGGTGGTCCCTAAAGTACCCGACCTGACTTAGAAATGGCGGTAGTTGTTTGAAAAATATCACTGTATTAAAAAGTACACAATCTATAAAAAAAATCATTTGTTTCAAGTTTGAAGACGCCACGTTGTTTAGTATTTGTTTGGCTGCCATCAATAGTGAACGTTTTCAGTGAATTTGTGAAAATGGAGAAAATGGGTCATCGTTATGTGATACAATACTTTTATTTGAAAGGCCTCAACCCAACCAATATAAAAGCTGAACTGGATTCTACTCTGGGTGAGTCTGCTCCTTCGTTTACAACAGTAAAATATTGGTTAGCAGAGTTTAAACGAGGCCGTACGAGCTGCCAAAACGAGTGTCGCAGTGGTCGACCAAATGAGGTGACGACTCCAGAAATGGTGAAGAAAATCCATAGAGCGGAACTGGATGATCGTCGACTGAAAGTGCGCGAGCTAGCAGACATAGTAGGCATTTCAAAGAGTACTGTAAATCGCATATTATCTAAAAATTTAGACATGAGAAAGCTGTGTGCAAGATGGATGCCGCGTTTGCTTACACTCGAATTAAAACAGTGTCGTGAAGATGTTTCAATTGAGTGTGTAGCGAAGTTTCACAGCAACAAACGCTCCCTCGGATTATTTTCTGTTTCCAAACTTGAAAAAATGACTCAGTGGTCACTTTCCAACGTTGAAGAAGTGATGTCGGTGGTTAATGGCTATTTTGAGGAGCAAGACAGTTCTTATTATAAAAAGGGTATCGAACTTACTGAACATCGCTGGGAAAAGTGTATCGAGCTGAAAGGAGATTATGTTGAAAAATAAATACATTTTTTCCAAAATTTTTGTGTTTTCTTTGTTGGGTCGGGTACTTAAGGGACCACCCTCGTATATATATATTTTAATTACATTTATACTGAGTGGTCTATTTAAAGTGTTAGAAGCTGTAGTATCTCTGAAACTATGTGTCATAGCAAAAAATATGTAAAATTAAAATAATATAAATTGAAAGTTATCAAATAATAATTAAGTTAGGTTTTTTAAAAATCAAATTTTCACGGTTACATGAAGGTCAGTATTAATTTCCTTAATAGAATCATTTACTTCTGGTAATAGATTCTTATTGCTTGTATCGAGTATTTTTCAAAATGTTATAATTAAATCCCCTTCCCTTAAAAACTTCCTGATTTATGAGACTTTAACATTACGGTAGCGTAGACATTATTTAAAGTGTACTTCAGGTAATGATAAAGATTGTGAGGCTTAACTTACACATTCATTTGCCTTTCAATATATATTATATCTGTATATAAATATAAGCTTACGTGCTTGATTAGCATGAACCCCTTTGTCTTTCATGTTCGGGATACTAGATTAGCGTGTGTTACGTTCGCGTAACGGGTTACACAATATCTTCTGTTTAGGGATACCCCGAGGTATCAGATCATTGCTTCAGATGAAGCAATCGGCAGCGATAGCGCCGAAAGAATCTTGAGTGTTAAACAATATCTTCTGGTTAGGGATATCCCGAGGTATCAGATCATTGCTTTGGAAGAATCAATCGGCAGCGATAACGCTGGAAAACCCACAGTTCTAATGCATCGCAAGAAAAAACCAATTGGCTCATTTTTTATGGCGTAAGATGCACCTTGCCCCTGATTGGGTAATGAGGAACCTGCGCGGGGGTGTCTCATTACCTACCTATAAAAGGCGAGAAGCGAAGCAAAAGTTTAGTTTAGTTTAGTTTAGTTTGTTCCCTCGCGACTCTCTTTCGGCTTCTACGTCAAGTACGACTTAACTCAGAAAAACTCCTCAAACGTAAATAAATTTAATTGTTGCAACTTAATTTTTTATCTATTAACTTCCTTCAATCTCACACATATACACACGCACATACCCGCTCATCCATATCCACAACAACATTCACAAAGCTTCGTCCATCCCAGGGTAAATTGGTTAAATCCATTGACCCAAAAAGGACATTTACACTCCACCCGAAGTCTTGCGTTCGCGGCGCGACTCCGTATCTTTCGATAATCCAACATCCGCGTCCGGGACGTAACACGTGAGTCCCCTTGCCTTTCACGTTTGGTATGTTAAATTAGCAAGAGTTCTCTTGCTTCTCACGTTTGGGGTATTTAATTATCATGAATTCACATGCCTTTCACGTTCATATACATTTTCATTATTATTCTTTGCATCAATTCAACAAATGTCCAAAATTTACCTTCTTGTTGTTGATACAGTCGCAAACTCCGCCGAAACGCTTGGCGAACTTTTGCCAGTCATTCTATTGTAATTTTAGAGCGGGCTTGTTGAATTTTGTGCTTCATATTTTTCTTTATCATTAGAGCAGTTGCCATAACTCGACTTTTAGAAATATTGATTACATAGAAAGATAATATAGAAAGTAATCGAATGACATTAAATCTAGAGAACGAGAAGGCTAGTGTACTTTATCCTCTTGTCCTATTCACTTTTGAGGAAAAATCTCTCATATTTTTAGATATAAACAGGAAGACAAATGAAGGTGTAAGTTAAAACTCGTAATTTTAATACATTTGAGATTGTTAATGTATTCCTAAGTTATTTCAGATTTTTTAGTTATATACCGGTAATCTAGTCTTACGTCATTTCAGATTCTTTAACTGAATGCCAGTAACGTAGTCCTGCGTTATTTTAAAATGTTGAGACTTTTGAAAATTGTATGCGGTACTGAGCTAAGCGTCT
>NW_014559915.1:0-439 GCF_001313825.1 Dinoponera quadriceps
CAGTGGGCACATGCCTAGATTCCTCCCGGGCTATCCACCTAACTTCCACCACTACTTTCACACTACTTTCCAACTATAGATTTAAGCGAAGATGATTATGAGCTCGGGTTAACGGATTTTGAATCGTACAACATGATACCGAACGTAACTTTATCGAATAATAAATTTTATATTGTGATAACGATGAAGATATTGTGATTCCTGATGGATCGTACGAATTGCCTGCGATACCACAAATATTTAAGACGCAAAATTTTATAATCTCGAAAAAACAGTGTAGGCGAAAACTAATAAGAATACTCTATACATATATAATGAGGATAAATATCCTATAATAATTCGTGCCAATCATAATACGGTGAAAAGCGAAATTTTCTTCCCCGCACGCCGCCCGGCGCGGCGAATACAGGGATCTGTATTTGAAAACGAACGTGATGCT